>NC_060182.1:2611818-2641818 GCF_021184085.1 Oncorhynchus gorbuscha | reverse complement strand
ATATTAGACCCATACAGTATCTAAATCTGTATATTAGACCCCATACAGTATCTAAATCTGTATATTAGACCCATACAGTATCTAAATCTGTATATTAGACCCATACAGTATCTAAATCTGTATATTAGACCCCATACAGTATCTAAATCTGTATATTAGACCCCATACAGTATCTAAATCTGTATATTAGACCCCATACAGTATCTAAATCTGTATATTAGACCCCATACAGTATCTAAATCTGTATATTAGACCCCATACAGTATCTACATCTGTATATTAGACCTCATACAGTATCTAAATCTGTATATTAGACCTCATACAGTATCTAAATCCATATGTCTCTCCTGTGTTTAGGTGTATGGCGTGTGTGGGCAGTGTGTGGCCATGCAACTGGTGTGTCCTGGGTGGGCTGTGTACCCACAACAACAGCAGCTGTCCCAGGCAGCACACCATACACAACTCACTGGTAAGACAACCCCAGACCCTGTCTACCAGGCATTAGTAACAACCCCAGACCCTGTCTACCAGGCCTTAGTAACGACCCCAGACCCTGTCTACCAGGCCTTAGTAACAACCCCAGACCCTGTCTACCAGGCCTTAGTAACAACCCCAGACCCTGTCTACCAGGCCTTAGTAACGACCCCAGACCCTGTCTACCAGGCCTTAGTAACGACCCCAGACCCTGTCCCAGACCCTGTCTACCAGGCCTTAGTAACGACCCCAGACCCTGTCTACCAGGCCTTAGTAACGACCCCAGACCCTGTCTACCAGGCCTTAGTAACGACCCCAGACCCTGTCTACCAGGCCTTAGTAACGACCCCAGACCCTGTCTACCAGGCCTTAGTAACGACCCCAGACCCTGTCTACCAGGCCTTAGTAACGACCCCAGACCCTGTCTACCAGGCCTTAGTAACGACCCCAGACCCTGTCTACCAGGCCTTAGTAACGACCCCAGACCCTGTCTACCAGGCCCTAGTAACGACCCCAGACCCTATCTACCAGGCCTTAGTAACGACCCCAGACCCTGTCTACCAGGCCCTAGTAACGACCCCAGACCCTATCTACCAGGCCTTAGTAACGACCCCAGACCCTGTCTACCTGACCTTAGTAACAACCCCAGACCCTGTCTACCAGGCCTTAGTAACGACCCCAGACCCTGTCTACCAGACCTTAGTAACGACCCCAGACCCTGTCTACCAGGCCTTAGTAACGACCCCAGACCCTGTCTACCAGGCCTTAGTAACAACCCCAGACCCTGTCTACCAGGCCTTAGTAACGACCCCAGACCCTGTCTACCAGACCTTAGTAACGACCCCAGACCCTATCTACCAGGCCTTAGTAACGACCCCAGACCCTGTCTACCAGGCCTTGGTAACGACCCCAGACCCTGTCTACCAGGCCTTAGTAACGACCCCAGACCCTGTCTACCAGGCCTTAGTAACGACCCCAGACCCTGTCTACCAGGCCTTAGTAACGACCCCAGACCCTGTCTACCAGGCCTTAGTAACGACCCCAGACCCTGTCTACCAGGCCTTAGTAACGACCCCAGACCCTGTCTACCAGGCCTTAGTAACGACCCCAGACCCTGACCCTGTCTACCAGGCCTTAGTAACGACCCCAGACCCTGTCTACCAGGCCTTAGTAACGACCCCAGACCCTGTCTACCAGGCCTTAGTAACGACCCCAGACCCTGTCTACCAGGCCTTAGTAACGACCCCAGACCCTGTCTACCAGGCCTTAGTAACGACCCCAGACCCTGTCTACCTGACCCCCAGACCCTGTCTACCAGGCCTTAGTAACGACCCCAGACCCTGTCTACCAGGCCTTAGTAACGACCCCAGACCCTGTCTACCAGGCCTTAGTAACGACCCCAGACCCTGTCTACCAGGCCTTAGTAACGACCCCAGACCCTGTCTACCAGGCCTTAGTAACGACCCCAGACCCTCTGCCTCTCCTCCTCCTCCATTTTGTGCCGTTCCGTTCCAATATATTAATCCCCCGTGCCACCACTAGGAGCAGGAGTTGGAGCCGCGGGGTGCAGACTCGTGTCCCTTTGTGTGGGCTCTACAGAGTTCTCCTCTGGTCCCCATGGGCTTCCTGTCCCCTCTGACCCTACTGGGCAGGAACCTGGACATGTTTCAGGTATGTTTTTACTTTACATGTGGACAAAGATAACATCCAAGGTTTATAAGTGATCAATAAATATTTTCATGAAACATTTAGGATAATCTGCCCTGTCTGGTTAATCTAGGGGGGTTTACTGAAACATTTAGAATAATATGCCCTGTCTGGTTTATCTGAGACAGAGACAGGTGTGTTTTCATCTTCAGGGTGAGGAACAGTATACCTGTGTGGTGGTCGTTGTGGGGGAGGAGCTTAAACTGAACGCCATTCTGAAGAAAGACCCAGAAACCAAGGTCACCACCTTTACATGCTCTGTCCACCAGGTATTTAAACACAAACCCTGACACACACACACATTTAAACACAAACCCTGACATACACACACACACACACACACATTTAAACACAAACCCTGACACACACACACACACACACACACACACACACACACACACACACACACACACACACACACACACACACACACACACACACACACACACACACACACACACACACACACACACACACACACACACACACACACACACACACACATTTAAACATAAACCCTGACACAAACACATCCCACTTAAAAAGATGAGAGGCCTGTAATTTGCAAATAAATTCATTAAAAATCCTACAATGTGATTTTCTGGATTTTTTCCCTCATTTTGTCTGTCATAGTTGAAGTGTACCTATGATGAAAATTACAGGCCTCTCTCATCTTTTTAAGTGGGAGAACTTGCACAATTGGTGGCTGACTAAATACCTTTTTGCCCCACTGTATAGTATGACTTTGTATATAACAATAATAACCCCCTTCCCTCTCTGCCCTCCCCTCTCTGCCCTCCCCTCTCTGCCCTCCCTTTTCTGCCCTCCACTCCCCTCTCTGCCCTCCCTTTTCTGCCCTCCCCTCCCCTCTCTGCCCTCCCCTCTTTGCCCTCCCCTCTCTGCCCTCCCCTCTCTGCCCTCCCCTCTCTCCCCTCTGCCCTCCCCTCTGCCCTCCCCTCTCTGCCCTCCCCTCTCTGCCCTCCCCTCTCTGCCCCCTCCCCCTCTCTGCCCTCCCCTCTCTGCCCTCCCCTCTCTGCCCCTCCCCTCTCCCCTGCCCTCCCTCTCTGCCCTGCCCTCTCTGCCCTCCCCTCTGCCCTGCCCTCTCTGCCCTCCCCTCTGCCCTCCCCTTCCTCCCCTCTGCCCTCCCCTCTGCCCTCCCCTCTCCCCTCCCCTCTCTTGCCCTCCCCTCTCCCCTCTGCCCTCCCCTCTCTGCCCTCCCCTCTCTGCCCTCCCCTCTCTGCCCTCCCCTCTCTGCCCTCCCCTCTGCCCTCCTCTCTGCCCTCCCCTCTCTTCCTCCCCTCCCCTTTGCCCTCCCTCTCTGCCCTCCCCTCTGCCCTCCCCTCTCTGCCCTGCCCTCCCTCTGCCCTCCCCTCTCTGCCCTCCCCTCCCTGCCCTCCCTCCCTCTCTGCCCTCCCCTCTCTGCCCTCCCCTCCCTCCCTCCCCCCTCCCTGCCCTCCCCTCTGCCCTCCCCTCTCTGCCCTCCCCCCTCCCCCTCTCTGCCCTCTGCCCTCCCCTCTGCCCTCCCCCTCCCTCTCTGCCCTCCCCTCTCTGCCCTCCCCTCTCTGCCCTGCCCTCTCTGCCCTCCCCTCTCTGCCCTCCCCTCCTGCCCTCCCCTCTGCCCTCCCCTCCTGCCCTCCCCTCTGCCCTCCCCTCTCTGCCCTCCCCTCTCCCTCCCCTCCCTCCCCTCCCTGCCCTCCCCTCCCTGCCCTCCCCTCTCTGCCCTCCCCTCTCTGCCCTCCCCTCTCTGCCCTCCCCTCTCTGCCCTCCCCTCTCTGCCCTCCCCTCTCTTCCCTCCCCTCTCTGCCCTCCCCTCTCTGCCCTCTCTGCCCTCCCCTCTCTGCCCTCCCCTCTCAGTTCCAGTACCCTTTGAGACATTTGGAGTACTCTGCTCCCATCTATCTGCGAAGAGGTTTCCATCGCATCGACTCTGCTCCCGACCTCAGACGTGAGACGTCTCTGTTGAATTCCATTCACTGCTATTACTTGAGAAGAAAATGTATATTTCTCAACTCTTGGAGTACAATTTAAAGTGGAATTAAGAAATACTTTGGCATAGGAGGTAACTGGTGTGTTGTGTTGTCCACAGTGCAGCTATATGACCAGTTGTGTTGTCCACAGTGCAGCTATATGACCAGTTGTGTTGTCCCACAGTGCAGCTATATGACCAGTTGTGTTGTCTCACAGTGCAGCTATATGACCAGTTGTGTTGTCCCACAGTGCAGCTATATGACCAGTTGTGTTGTCCCACAGTGCAGCTATATGACCAGTTGTGTTGTCTCACAGTGCAGCTATATGACCAGTTGTGTTGTGTTGTCCCACAGTGCAGCTATATGACCAGTTGTGTTGTCCACAGTGCAGCTATATGACCAGTTGTGTTGTCCCACAGTGCAGCTATATGACCAGTTGTGTTGTGTTGTCCCACAGTGCAGCTATATGACCAGTTGTGTTGTCCACAGTGCAGCTATATGACCAGTTGTGTTGTCTCACAGTGCAGCTATATGACCAGTTGTGTTGTGTTGTCCCACAGTGCAGCTATATGACCAGTTGTGTTGTGTTGTCTCACAGTGCAGCTGTATGAACAGTTGTGTTGTCTCACAGTGCAGCTATATGACCAGTTGTGTTGTCCACAGTGCAGCTATATGACCAGTTGTGTTGTCTCACAGTGCAGCTATATGACCAGTTGTGTTGTCCACAGTGCAGCTATATGACCAGTTGTGTTGTGTTGTCCACAGTGCAGCTATATGACCAGTTGTGTTGTCTCACAGTGCAGCTATATGACCAGTTGTGTTGTCCCACAGTGCAGCTATATGACCAGTTGTGTTGTCCACAGTGCAGCTATATGACCAGTTGTGTTGTGTTGTCCCACAGTGCAGCTATATGACCAGTTGTGTTGTGTTGTCTCACAGTGCAGCTATATGACCAGTTGTGTTGTGTTGTCCCACAGTGCAGCTATATGACCAGTTGTGTTGTCCACAGTGCAGCTATATGACCAGTTGTGTTGTCTCACAGTGCAGCTATATGACCAGTTGTGTTGTCTCACAGTGCAGCTATATGACCAGTTGTGTTGTGTTGTCCCACAGTGCAGCTATATGACCAGTTGTGTTGTCTCACAGTGCAGCTATATGACCAGTTGTGTTGTGTTGTCCCACAGTGCAGCTATATGACCAGTTGTGTTGTGTTGTCCCACAGTGCAGCTATATGACCAGTTGTGTTGTCCACAGTGCAGCTATATGACCAGTTGTGTTGTCTCACAGTGCAGCTATATGACCAGTTGTGTTGTGTTGTCCCACAGTGCAGCTATATGACCAGTTGTGTTGTGTTGTCCCACAGTGCAGCTATATGACCAGTTGTGTTGTCCACAGTGCAGCTATATGATCAGTTGTGTTGTGTTGTCCCACAGTGCAGCTATATGATCAGTTGTGTTGTGTTGTCCACAGTGCAGCTATATGACCAGTTGTGTTGTGTTGTCCCACAGTGCAGCTATATGACCAGTTGTGTTGTCCACAGTGCAGCTATATGATCAGTTGTGTTGTGTTGTCCCACAGTGCAGCTATATGACCAGTTGTGTTGTCCACAGTGCAGCTATATGACCAGTTGTGTTGTGTTGTCCACAGTGCAGCTATATGACCAGTTGTGTTGTGTTGTCCACAGTGCAGCTATATGACCAGTTGTGTTGTGTTGTCTCACAGTGCAGCTATATGACCAGTTGTGTTGTGTTGTCCCACAGTGCAGCTATATGACCAGTTGTGTTGTGTTGTCTCACAGTGCAGCTATATGACCAGTTGTGTTGTGTTGTCCCACAGTGCAGCTATATGACCAGTTGTGTTGTCCCACAGTGCAGCTATATGACCAGTTGTGTTGTGTTGTCTCACAGTGCAGCTATATGATCAGTTGTGTTGTGTTGTCCCACAGTGCAGCTATATGACCAGTTGTGTTGTGTTGTCCACAGTGCAGCTATATGACCAGTTGTGTTGTGTTGTCCACAGTGCAGCTATATGACCAGTTGTGTTGTGTTGTCCACAGTGCAGCTATATGACCAGTTGTGTTGTGTTGTCCACAGTGCAGCTATATGACCAGTTGTGTTGTCTCACAGTGCAGCTATATGACCAGTTGTGTTGTGTTGTCCCACAGTGCAGCTATATGACCAGTTGTGTTGTCCCACAGTGCAGCTATATGACCAGTTGTGTTGTCCACAGTGCAGCTATATGACCAGTTGTGTTGTCCACAGTGCAGCTATATGACCAGTTGTGTTGTCCCACAGTGCAGCTATATGACCAGTTGTGTTGTGTTGTCCACAGTGCAGCTATATGACCAGTTGTGTTGTCCACAGTGCAGCTATATGACCAGTTGTGTTGTGTTGTCTCACAGTGCAGCTATATGACCAGTTGTGTTGTCCACAGTGCAGCTATATGACCAGTTGTGTTGTGTTGTCCCACAGTGCAGCTATATGACCAGTTGTGTTGTGTTGTCCCACAGTGCAGCTATATGACCAGTTGTGTTGTCCACAGTGCAGCTATATGACCAGTTGTGTTGTCTCACAGTGCAGCTATATGACCAGTTGTGTTGTGTTGTCCCACAGTGCAGCTATATGACCAGTTGTGTTGTGTTGTCTCACAGTGCAGCTGTATGAACAGTTGTGTTGTCTCACAGTGCAGCTATATGACCAGTTGTGTTGTCCACAGTGCAGCTATATGACCAGTTGTGTTGTCTCACAGTGCAGCTATATGACCAGTTGTGTTGTCCACAGTGCAGCTATATGACCAGTTGTGTTGTGTTGTCCACAGTGCAGCTATATGACCAGTTGTGTTGTCTCACAGTGCAGCTATATGACCAGTTGTGTTGTCCCACAGTGCAGCTATATGACCAGTTGTGTTGTCCACAGTGCAGCTATATGACCAGTTGTGTTGTCCACAGTGCAGCTATATGACCAGTTGTGTTGTGTTGTCTCACAGTGCAGCTATATGACCAGTTGTGTTGTGTTGTCCCACAGTGCAGCTATATGACCAGTTGTGTTGTCCACAGTGCAGCTATATGACCAGTTGTGTTGTCTCACAGTGCAGCTATATGACCAGTTGTGTTGTGTTGTCCCACAGTGCAGCTATATGACCAGTTGTGTTGTCTCACAGTGCAGCTATATGACCAGTTGTGTTGTGTTGTCCCACAGTGCAGCTATATGACCAGTTGTGTTGTGTTGTCCCACAGTGCAGCTATATGACCAGTTGTGTTGTCCACAGTGCAGCTATATGACCAGTTGTGTTGTCTCACAGTGCAGCTATATGACCAGTTGTGTTGTGTTGTCCCACAGTGCAGCTATATGACCAGTTGTGTTGTGTTGTCCCACAGTGCAGCTATATGACCAGTTGTGTTGTCCACAGTGCAGCTATATGATCAGTTGTGTTGTGTTGTCCCACAGTGCAGCTATATGATCAGTTGTGTTGTGTTGTCTCACAGTGCAGCTATATGACCAGTTGTGTTGTGTTGTCCCACAGTGCAGCTATATGATCAGTTGTGTTGTGTTGTCCCACAGTGCAGCTATATGACCAGTTGTGTTGTCCACAGTGCAGCTATATGACCAGTTGTGTTGTGTTGTCCACAGTGCAGCTATATGACCAGTTGTGTTGTCCCACAGTGCAGCTATATGACCAGTTGTGTTGTGTTGTCTCACAGTGCAGCTATATGACCAGTTGTGTTGTGTTGTCCCACAGTGCAGCTATATGACCAGTTGTGTTGTGTTGTCCCACAGTGCAGCTATATGACCAGTTGTGTTGTGTTGTCTCACAGTGCAGCTATATGACCAGTTGTGTTGTGTTGTCCCACAGTGCAGCTATATGACCAGTTGTGTTGTGTTGTCCCACAGTGCAGCTATATGACCAGTTGTGTTGTGTTGTCTCACAGTGCAGCTATATGACCAGTTGTGTTGTGTTGTCCCACAGTGCAGCTATATGACCAGTTGTGTTGTGTTGTCCCACAGTGCAGCTATATGACCAGTTGTGTTGTGTTGTCCACAGTGCAGCTATATGACCAGTTGTGTTGTGTTGTCCACAGTGCAGCTATATGACCAGTTGTGTTGTGTTGTCCACAGTGCAGCTATATGACCAGTTGTGTTGTCCACAGTGCAGCTATATGATCAGTTGTGTTGTGTTGTCCCACAGTGCAGCTATATGATCAGTTGTGTTGTGTTGTCCCACAGTGCAGCTATATGACCAGTTGTGTTGTGTTGTCCCACAGTGCAGCTATATGACCAGTTGTGTTGTGTTGTCCACAGTGCAGCTATATGACCAGTTGTGTTGTGTTGTCCACAGTGCAGCTATATGACCAGTTGTGTTGTGTTGTCCACAGTGCAGCTATATGACCAGTTGTGTTGTGTTGTCCCACAGTGCAGCTATATGACCAGTTGTGTTGTGTTGTCCCACAGTGCAGCTATATGACCAGTTGTGTTGTGTTGTCCCACAGTGCAGCTATATGACCAGTTGTGTTGTGTTGTCCCACAGTGCAGCTATATGACCAGTTGTGTTGTGTTGTCCCACAGTGCAGCTATATGACCAGTTGTGTTGTGTTGTCCCACAGTGCAGCTATATGACCAGTTGTGTTGTGTTGTCCCACAGTGCAGCTATATGACCAGTTGTGTTGTGTTGTCCCACAGTGCAGCTATATGACCAGTTGTGTTGTGTTGTCCCACAGTGCAGCTATATGACCAGTTGTGTTGTGTTGTCCCACAGTGCAGCTATATGACCAGTTGTGTTGTGTTGTCTCACAGTGCAGCTATATGACCAGTTGTGTTGTGTTGTCCCACAGTGCAGCTATATGACCAGTTGTGTTGTGTTGTCTCACAGTGCAGCTATATGACCAGTTGTGTTGTGTTGTCCCACAGTGCAGCTATATGACCAGTTGTGTTGTGTTGTCCACAGTGCAGCTATATGACCAGTTGTGTTGTCCCACAGTGCAGCTATATGACCAGTTGTGTTGTGTTGTCCCACAGTGCAGCTATATGACCAGTTGTGTTGTCCACAGTGCAGCTATATGACCAGTTGTGTTGTCTCACAGTGCAGCTATATGACCAGTTGTGTTGTGTTGTCCCACAGTGCAGCTATATGACCAGTTGTGTTGTCCACAGTGCAGCTATATGACCAGTTGTGTTGTCCACAGTGCAGCTATATGACCAGTTGTGTTGTGTTGTCCACAGTGCAGCTATATGACCAGTTGTGTTGTGTTGTCCCACAGTGCAGCTATATGACCAGTTGTGTTGTCCACAGTGCAGCTATATGACCAGTTGTGTTGTCCCACAGTGCAGCTATATGACCAGTTGTGTTGTCTCACAGTGCAGCTATATGACCAGTTGTGTTGTGTTGTCTCACAGTGCAGCTATATGACCAGTTGTGTTGTCCCACAGTGCAGCTGTATGACTGTTCAGTGGGCCAGTCTGACTGTAGCCAGTGCAGAGCGGTGTCTTCAGGGTACGGCTGTGTCTGGTGTGGTGGAGAGACACCTGGCTGTGTCTACAATCTCTCCTGTACCAGCTCACCTGGGCCCGCTGACACCTGTCCCTCGCCTCAGATCACACAGGTACACACACATCGCTCTGAACATCACTGTCCTGTACCTGGGTTTATAAAGGTTGTTCTGGAATCAGGTTCATTAGGATCTGAGATGCTTTGTGAATATATATCTTCTAATGAAGGTTTTAGTGACAAAAACAACATTGAGACTTTAGTGACAAAAACAACATTGAGACTTTAGTGATACAAACAACATTGAGACTTTAGTGATACAAACAACATTGAGACTTTAGTGATACAAACAACATTGAGACTTTAGTGATACAAACAACATTGAGACTTTAGTGACACAAACAACATTGAGACTTTAGTGACAAAAACAACATTGAGACTTTAGTGACAAAAACAACATTGAGACTTTAGTGACAAAAACAACATTGAGATTTTAGTGACAAAAACAACGTTTTGACAGAAGTTTGTTCAACTCCTATACCATGTTGCTTTTGGATATTAGTAAAGCCCTTCTCCTGTTCTGTCCTCTCTGTTCTCTCTTCTCCTGTTCTCTCTTCTCCTGTTCTCTCTGTTCTGTCCTCTCTTCTCCTGTTCTGTCCTCTCTCTTCTCCTGTTCTGTCATCTCTCTTCTCTCTGTTCTGTCCTCTCTTCTCCTGTTCTGTCCTCTCTCTTCTCTCTGTTCTGTCCTCTCTTCTCCTGTTCTGTCCTCTCTCTTCTCCTGTTCTGTCATCTCTCTTCTCCTGTTCTGTCATCTCTCTTCTCCTGTTCTGTCATCTCTCTTCTCCTGTTCTGTCCTCTCTTCTCCTGTTCTGTCCTCTCTTCTCCTGTTCTGTCATCTCTCTTCTCCTGTTCTGTTCTCTCTGTTCTGTCCTCTCTTCTCCTGTTCTGTTCTCTCTTCTCCTGTTCTGTCCTCTCTTCTCCTGTTCTGTCATCTCTCTTCTCCTGTTCTGTCATCTCTCTTCTCCTGTTCTGTCCTCTCTGTTCTGTTCTCTCTGTTCTGTCATCTCTCTTCTCCTGTTCTCTCTGTTCTGTCCTCTCTTCTCCTGTTCTGTCCTCTCTCTTCTCCTGTTCTGTCATCTCTCTTCTCCTGTTCTCTCTGTTCTGTCCTCTCTTCTCCTGTTCTGTCATCTCTCTTCTCCTGTTCTGTCCTCTCTTCTCCTGTTCTGTCCTCTCTCTTCTCCTGTTCTCTCTGTTCTGTCCTCTCTTCTCCTGTTCTCTCTGTTCTGTCCTCTCTTCTCCTGTTCTGTTCTCTCTGTTCTGTCCTCTCTTCTCCTGTTCTGTTCTCTCTTCTCCTGTTCTGTCCTCTCTTCTCTCTGTTCTGTCCTCTCTTCTCCTGTTCTGTCATCTCTCTTCTCCTGTTCTGTCCTCTCTCTTCTCCTGTTCTGTCATCTCTCTTCTCCTGTTCTGTTCTCTCTCTTCTCTCTGTTCTGTCCTCTCTTCTCCTGTTCTGTCATCTCTCTTCTCCTGTTCTGTCCTCTCTCTTCTCCTGTTCTGTTCTCTCTTCTCCTGTTCTGTCCTCTCTCTTCTCCTGTTCTGTCCTCTCCTGTTCTGTCCTCTCTCTTCTCCTGTTCTCTCTGTTCTGTCCTCTCTTCTCCTGTTCTGTCCTCTCTGTTCTGTCCTCTCTGTTCTGTTCTCTCTGTTCTGTTCTCTCTTCTCCTGTTCTGTCCTCTCTGTTCTGTTCTCTCTTCTCCTGTTCTGTCCTCTCTTCTCCTGTTCTGTCCTCTCTCTTCTCCTGTTCTGTCCTCTCTGTTCTGTTCTCTCTGTTCTGTTCTCTCTTCTCCTGTTCTGTCCTCTCTGTTCTGTTCTCTCTTCTCCTGTTCTGTCCTCTCTTCTCCTGTTCTGTCCTCTCTCTTCTCCTGTTCTGTCCTCTCTGTTCTGTCCTCTCTCTTCTCCTGTTCTGTCCTCTCCTCTCCTGTTCTGTCCTCTCTGTTCTGTTCTCTCTTCTCCTGTTCTGTCCTCTCTCTTCTCCTGTTCTGTCCTCTCTGTTCTGTCCTCTCTCTTCTCCTGTTCTGTTCTCTCTTCTCCTGTTCTGTCCTCTCTGTTCTGTTCTCTCTTCTCCTGTTCTGTCCTCTCTGTTCTGTTCTCTCTTCTCCTGTTCTGTCCTCTCTGTTCTGTTCTCTCTTCTCCTGTTCTGTCCTCTCTGTTCTGTCCTCTCTGTTCTGTTCTCTCTTCTCCTGTTCTGTCCTCTCTGTTCTGTCCTCTCTTCTCCTGTTCTCTCTTCTCCTGTTCTGTCCTCTCTGTTCTGTCCTCTCTGTTCTGTTCTCTCTTCTCCTGTTCTGTTCTCTCTTCTCCTGTTCTGTCCTCTCTGTTCTGTCCTCTCTGTTCTGTTCTCTCTTCTCCTGTTCTGTTCTCTCTGCTCTCTCCTGTTCTGTTCTCTCTGCTCTCTCCTGTTCTGTTCTGTTCTCTCTGCTCTCTCCTGTTCTGTTCTGTTCTCTCTGCTCTCTCCTGTTCTGTTCTGTTCTCTCTGCTCTCTCCTGTTCTGTTCTCTCTGTTCTGTCCTCTCTTCTCCTGTTCTGTTCTCTCTTCTCCTGTTCTGTCCTCTCTGTTCTGTCCTCTCTGTTCTCTCCTCTCTGTTCTCTCCTCTCTGTTCTGTCCTCTCCTGTTCTGTTCTGTTCTCTCTGTTCTGTTCTCTCTGCTCTCTCCTGTTCTGTTCTGTTCTCTCTGTCCTCTCCTGTTCTGTTCTCTCTGTTCTGTTCTCTCCTGTTCTGTCCTCTCTGTTCTGTTCTCTCTGTTCTCTCCTGTTCTGTCCTCTCTTCTCCTGTTCTGTTCTCTCTTCTCCTGTTATGTTCTCTCTGTTCTGTTCTCTCTGTTCTCTCCTCTCTGTTCTGTCCTCTCCTGTTCTGTTCTCTCTTCTCCTGTTCTGTTCTCTCTTCTCCTGTTCTGTTCTCTCTTCTCCTGTTCTGTTCTCTCTTCTACTGTTCTGTTCTCTCCTGTTCTGTTCTCTCTGTTCTGTTCTCTCTGCTCTCTCCTGTTCTGTTCTCTCTGTTCTGTTCTCTGTTCTCTCCTGTTCTGTTCTCTCTGTCCTCTCTGTTCTGTTCTCTCTGTTCTGTTCTCTCTGTTCTCTCCTGTGCTGTTCTCTCTTCTCCTGTTCTGTTCTCCATGTTCTGTTCTCTCTGTTCTCACCTGTTCTGTTCTCCTCCTGTCTTCTCTTCTCCTGTTCTCTCTTCTTCTGTTCTGTTCTCTCTTCTCCTGTTCTGTCTTCTCTTCTCCTGTTCTGTTCTCTCTTCTCCTGTTCTGTCCTCTCTTCTCTCTGTTCTGTCATCTCTCTTCTCCTGTTCTGTCATCTCTCTTCTCCTGTTCTGTCATCTGTTCTGTCCTCTCTCTTCTCCTGTTCTGTCATCTCTCTTCTCCTGTTCTGTCCTCTCTCTTCTCCTGTTCTGTCATCTCTCTTCTCCTGTTCTGTTCTCTCTCTTCTCTCTGTTCTGTCCTCTCTTCTCCTGTTCTGTCATCTCTCTTCTCCTGTTCTGTCCTCTCTCTTCTCCTGTTCTGTCCTCTCCTGTTCTGTCCTCTCTCTTCTCCTGTTCTCTCTGTTCTGTCCTCTCTTCTCCTGTTCTGTCCTCTCTGTTCTGTTCTCTCTGTTCTGTTCTCTCTTCTCCTGTTCTGTCCTCTCTGTTCTGTTCTCTCTTCTCCTGTTCTGTTCTGTTCTGTCCTCTCTTCTCCTGTTCTCTCTGTTCTGTCCTCTCTTCTCCTGTTCTGTCCTCTCTGTTCTGTTCTCTCTGTTCTGTTCTCTCTTCTCCTGTTCTGTCCTCTCTTCTCCTGTTCTGTCCTCTCTCTTCTCCTGTTCTGTCCTCTCTGTTCTGTTCTCTCTGTTCTGTTCTCTCTTCTCCTGTTCTGTCCTCTCTGTTCTGTTCTCTCTTCTCCTGTTCTGTCCTCTCTGTTCTGTCCTCTCTCTTCTCCTGTTCTGTCCTCTCTTCTCCTGTTCTGTCCTCTCTCTTCTCCTGTTCTGTCCTCTCTGTTCTGTCCTCTCTTCTCCTGTTCTGTCCTCTCTTCTCCTGTTCTGTCCTCTCTGTTCTGTCCTCTCTGTTCTGTTCTCTCTGTTCTGTCCTCTCTCTTCTCCTGTTCTGTCCTCTCTGTTCTGTTCTCTCTTCTCCTGTTCTGTCCTCTCTGTTCTGTTCTCTCTTCTCCTGTTCTGTCCTCTCTGTCCTCTCTGTTCTGTTCTCTCTTCTCCTGTTCTGTCCTCTCTGTTCTGTTCTCTCTTCTCCTGTTCTGTCCTCTCTGTTCTGTCCTCTCTGTTCTGTCCTCCTGTTCTGTCATCTCTCTTCTCCTGTTCTGTCATCTCTGTTCTGTCATCTCTCTTCTCCTGTTCTGTCCTCTCTCTTCTCCTGTTCTGTCATCTCTCTTCTCCTGTTCTGTCCTCTCTCTTCTCCTGTTCTGTCATCTCTCTTCTCCTGTTCTGTTCTCTCTCTTCTCTCTGTTCTGTCCTCTCTTCTCCTGTTCTGTCATCTCTCTTCTCCTGTTCTGTCCTCTCTCTTCTCCTGTTCTGTCCTCTCCTGTTCTGTCCTCTCTCTTCTCCTGTTCTCTCTGTTCTGTCCTCTCTTCTCCTGTTCTGTCCTCTCTGTTCTGTTCTCTCTGTTCTGTTCTCTCTTCTCCTGTTCTGTCCTCTCTGTTCTGTTCTCTCTTCTCCTGTTCTGTCCTCTCCTGTTCTGTCCTCTCTCTTCTCCTGTTCTGTTCTGTCCTCTCTTCTCCTGTTCTGTCCTCTCTGTTCTGTTCTCTCTGTTCTGTTCTCTCTTCTCCTGTTCTGTCCTCTCTTCTCCTGTTCTGTCCTCTGTTCTGTCCTCTCTGTTCTGTTCTCTGTTCTGTTCTCTCTTCTCCTGTTCTGTCCTCTCTGTTCTGTTCTCTCTCTCCTGTTCTGTCCTCTCTGTTCTGTCCTCTCTCTTCTCCTGTTCTGTCCTCTCTCTCTGTTCTGTCCTCTCTCTTCTCCTGTTCTGTCCTCTCTGTTCTGTCCTCTCTCTTCTCCTGTTCTGTCCTCTCTTCTCCTGTTCTGTCCTCTCTGTTCTGTCCTCTCTGTTCTGTTCTCTCTGTTCTGTTCTCTCTTCTCCTGTTCTGTCCTCTCTGTTCTGTTCTCTCTTCTCCTGTTCTGTCCTCTCTTCTCCTGTTCTGTCCTCTCTCTTCTCCTGTTCTGTCCTCTCTGTTCTGTTCTCTCTGTTCTGTTCTCTCTTCTCCTGTTCTGTCCTCTCTGTTCTGTTCTCTCTTCTCCTGTTCTGTCCTCTCTTCTCCTGTTCTGTCCTCTCTCTTCTCCTGTTCTGTCCTCTCTGTTCTGTCCTCTCTCTTCTCCTGTTCTGTCCTCTCTTCTCCTGTTCTGTCCTCTCCTGTTCTGTCCTCTCTGTTCTGTTCTCTCTTCTCCTGTTCTGTCCTCTCTCTTCTCCTGTTCTGTCCTCTCTGTTCTGTCCTCTCTTCTCCTGTTCTGTTCTCTCTTCTCCTGTTCTGTCCTCTCTGTTCTGTTCTCTCTTCTCCTGTTCTGTCCTCTCTGTTCTGTTCTCTCTTCTCCTGTTCTGTCCTCTCTGTTCTGTTCTCTCTTCTCCTGTTCTGTCCTCTCTGTTCTGTCCTCTCTGTTCTGTTCTCTCTTCTCCTGTTCTGTCCTCTCTGTTCTGTCCTCTCTTCTCCTGTTCTCTCTTCTCCTGTTCTGTCCTCTCTGTTCTGTCCTCTCTGTTCTGTTCTCTCTTCTCCTGTTCTGTTCTCTTTCTCCTGTTCTGTCCTCTCTGTTCTGTCCTCTCTGTTCTGTTCTCTCTTCTCCTGTTCTGTTCTCTCTGCTCTCTCCTGTTCTGTTCTGTTCTCTGTTCTCCTGTTCTGTTCTGTTCTCTCTGCTCTCTCCTGTTCTGTTCTGTTCTCTCTGCTCTCTCTGTTCTGTTCTGTTCTGTCTCTCCTGTTCTGTTCTCTCTGTTCTGTCCTCTCTTCTCCTGTTCTGTTCTCTCTTCTCCTGTTCTGTCCTCTCTGTTCTGTCCTCTCTGTTCTCTCCTCTCTGTTCTCTCCTCTCTGTTCTGTCCTCTCCTGTTCTGTTCTGTTCTCTCTGTTCTGTTCTCTCTGCTCTCTCCTGTTCTGTTCTGTTCTCTCTGTCCTCTCCTGTTCTGTTCTCTCTGTTCTGTTCTCTCCTGTTCTGTCCTCTCTGTTCTGTTCTCTCTGTTCTCTCCTGTTCTGTCCTCTCTTCTCCTGTTCTGTTCTCTCTTCTCCTGTTATGTTCTCTCTGTTCTGTTCTCTCTGTTCTCTCCTCTCTGTTCTGTCCTCTCCTGTTCTGTTCTCTCTTCTCCTGTTCTGTTCTCTCTTCTCCTGTTCTGTTCTCTCTTCTCCTGTTCTGTTCTCTCTTCTACTGTTCTGTTCTCTCCTGTTCTGTTCTCTCTGTTCTGTTCTCTCTGCTCTCTCCTGTTCTGTTCTCTCTGTTCTGTTCTCTCTGTTCTCTCCTGTTCTGTTCTCTCTGTCCTCTCTGTTCTGTTCTCTCTGTTCTGTTCTCTCTGTTCTCTCCTGTGCTGTTCTCTCTTCTCCTGTTCTGTTCTCCATGTTCTGTTCTCTCTGTTCTCACCTGTTCTGTTCTCCTCCTGTCTTCTCTTCTCCTGTTCTCTCTTCTTCTGTTCTGTTCTCTCTTCTCCTGTTCTGTCTTCTCTTCTCCTGTTCTGTTCTCTCTTCTCCTGTTCTGTCCTCTCTTCTCTCTGTTCTGTCATCTCTCTTCTCCTGTTCTGTCATCTCTCTTCTCCTGTTCTGTCATCTCTCTTCTCCTGTTCTGTCCTCTCTCTTCTCCTGTTCTGTCATCTCTCTTCTCCTGTTCTGTCCTCTCTCTTCTCCTGTTCTGTCATCTCTCTTCTCCTGTTCTGTTCTCTCTCTTCTCTCTGTTCTGTCCTCTCTTCTCCTGTTCTGTCATCTCTCTTCTCCTGTTCTGTCCTCTCTCTTCTCCTGTTCTGTCCTCTCCTGTTCTGTCCTCTCTCTTCTCCTGTTCTCTCTGTTCTGTCCTCTCTTCTCCTGTTCTGTCCTCTCTGTTCTGTTCTCTCTGTTCTGTTCTCTCTTCTCCTGTTCTGTCCTCTCTGTTCTGTTCTCTCTTCTCCTGTTCTGTCCTCTCCTGTTCTGTCCTCTCTCTTCTCCTGTTCTCTCTGTTCTGTCCTCTCTTCTCCTGTTCTGTCCTCTCTGTTCTGTTCTCTCTGTTCTGTTCTCTCTTCTCCTGTTCTGTCCTCTCTTCTCCTGTTCTGTCCTCTCTCTTCTCCTGTTCTGTCCTCTCTGTTCTGTTCTCTCTGTTCTGTTCTCTCTTCTCCTGTTCTGTCCTCTCTGTTCTGTTCTCTCTTCTCCTGTTCTGTCCTCTCTGTTCTGTCCTCTCTCTTCTCCTGTTCTGTCCTCTCTTCTCCTGTTCTGTCCTCTCTCTTCTCCTGTTCTGTCCTCTCTGTTCTGTCCTCTCTCTTCTCCTGTTCTGTCCTCTCTTCTCCTGTTCTGTCCTCTCCTGTTCTGTCCTCTCTGTTCTGTTCTCTCTGTTCTGTTCTCTCTTCTCCTGTTCTGTCCTCTCTGTTCTGTTCTCTCTTCTCCTGTTCTGTCCTCTCTGTTCTGTTCTCTCTTCTCCTGTTCTGTCCTCTCTGTTCTGTCCTCTCTGTTCTGTTCTCTCTTCTCCTGTTCTGTCCTCTCTGTTCTGTTCTCTCTTCTCCTGTTCTGTCCTCTCTGTTCTGTCCTCTCTGTTCTGTCCTCTCTGTTCTGTCATCTCTCTTCTCCTGTTCTGTCATCTCTCTTCTCCTGTTCTGTCATCTCTCTTCTCCTGTTCTGTCCTCTCTCTTCTCCTGTTCTGTCATCTCTCTTCTCCTGTTCTGTCCTCTCTCTTCTCCTGTTCTGTCATCTCTCTTCTCCTGTTCTGTTCTCTCTCTTCTCTCTGTTCTGTCCTCTCTTCTCCTGTTCTGTCATCTCTCTTCTCCTGTTCTGTCCTCTCTCTTCTCCTGTTCTGTCCTCTCCTGTTCTGTCCTCTCTCTTCTCCTGTTCTCTCTGTTCTGTCCTCTCTTCTCCTGTTCTGTCCTCTCTGTTCTGTTCTCTCTGTTCTGTTCTCTTCTCCTGTTCTGTCCTCTCTGTTCTGTTCTCTCTTCTCCTGTTCTGTCCTCTCTGTTCTGTCCTCTCTTTCTCCTGTTCTGTTCCTCTCTTCTCCTGTTCTGTCCTCTGTTCTCTCTGTTCTGTTCTCTCTTCTCCTGTTCTGTCCTCTGTTCTGTCCTCTCTCTTCTCCTGTTCTGTCCTCTCTGTTCTGTTCCTGTTCTGTTCTCTCTCTCCTGTTCTGTCCTCTCTGTTCTCTCTTCTGTTCTGTCCTCTCTGTTCTGTCCTCTCTGTTCTGTCCTCTCTGTTCTGTCCTCTCTCTTCTCCTGTTCTGTCCTCTCTGTTCTGTCCTCTCTCTTCTCCTGTTCTGTCCTCTCTTCTCCTGTTCTGTCCTCTCCTGTTCTGTCCTCTCTGTTCTGTTCTCTCTGTTCTGTTCTCTCTTCTCCTGTTCTGTCCTCTCTGTTCTGTTCTCTCTTCTCCTGTTCTGTCCTCTCTGTTCTGTTCTCTCTTCTCCTGTTCTGTCCTCTCTGTTCTGTCCTCTCTGTTCTGTTCTCTCTTCTCCTGTTCTGTCCTCTCTGTTCTGTTCTCTCTTCTCCTGTTCTGTCCTCTCTGTTCTGTCCTCTCTGTTCTGTCCTCTCTGTTCTGTTCTCTCTTCTCCTGTTCTGTCCTCTCTGTTCTGTTCTCTCTTCTCCTGTTCTGTCCTCTCTGTTCTGTCCTCTCTGTTCTGTCCTCTCTGTTCTGTCCTCTCTGTTCTGTTCTCTCTTCTCCTGTTCTGTTCTCTCTGCTCTCTCCTGTTCTGTTCTGTTCTCTCTGCTCTCTCCTGTTCTGTTCTGTTCTCTCTGCTCTCTCCTGTTCTGTTCTGTTCTCTCTGCTCTCTCCTGTTCTGTTCTGTTCTCTCTGCTCTCTCCTGTTCTGTTCTCTCTGTTCTGTCCTCTCCTGTTCTGTTCTCTCTGTTCTGTCCTCTCTTCTCCTGTTCTGTTCTCTCTTCTCCTGTTCTGTCCTCTCTGTTCTGTCCTCTCTGTTCTCTCCTCTCTGTTCTCTCCTCTCTGTTCTCTCCTCTCTGTTCTGTCCTCTCCTGTTCTGTTCTGTTCTCTCTGTTCTGTTCTCTCTGCTCTCTCCTGTTCTGTTCTGTTCTCTCTGTCCTCTCCTGTTCTGTTCTCTCTGTTCTGTTCTCTCCTGTTCTGTCCTCTCTGTTCTGTTCTCTCTGTTCTCTCCTGTTCTGTTCTCTCTGTCCTCTCTGTTCTGTCCTCTCTTCTCCTGTTCTGTTCTCTCTTCTCCTGTTATGTTCTCTCTGTTCTGTTCTCTCTGTTCTCTCCTCTCTGTTCTGTCCTCTCCTGTTCTGTTCTCTCTTCTCCTGTTCTGTTCTCTCTTCTCCTGTTCTGTTCTCTCTTCTCCTGTTCTGTTCTCTCTTCTCCTGTTATGTTCTCTCTGTTCTGTTCTCTCTGTTCTCTCCTCTCTGTTCTGTCCTCTCCTGTTCTGTTCTCTCTTCTCCTGTTCTGTTCTCTCTTCTCCTGTTCTGTTCTCTCTTCTCCTGTTCTGTTCTCTCTTCTACTGTTCTGTTCTCTCCTGTTCTGTTCTCTCTGTTCTGTTCTCTCTGCTCTCTCCTGTTCTGTTCTCTCTGTTCTGTTCTCTCTGTTCTCTCCTGTTCTGTTCTCTCTGTCCTCTCTGTTCTGTTCTCTCTGTTCTGTTCTCTCTGTTCTCTCCTGTGCTGTTCTCTCTTCTCCTGTTCTGTTCTCCATGTTCTGTTCTCTCTGTTCTCACCTGTTCTGTTCTCCTCCTGTCTTCTCTTCTCCTGTTCTCTCTTCTTCTGTTCTGTTCTCTCTTCTCCTGTTCTGTCTTCTCTTCTCCTGTTCTGTTCTCTCTTCTCCTGTTCTGTCCTCTCCTATTTTGTCCTCTCTGTTCTGTCCTCTCTGTTCTGTCCTCTCTGTTCTGTCCTCTCTCTTCTCCTGTTCTGTCCTCTCTCTTCTCCTGTTCTGTCCTCTCTCTTCTCCTGTTCTGTCCTCTCTTCTCCTGTTCTGTCATCTCTCTTCTCCTGTTCTGTCATCTCTCTTCTCCTGTTCTGTCATCTCTCTTCTCCTGTTCTGTCCTCTCTCTTCTCCTGTTCTGTCCTCTCCTGTTCTGTCCTCTCTCTTCTCCTGTTCTGTCATCTCTCTTCTCCTGTTCTGTCATCTCTCTTCTCCTGTTCTGTCATCTCTCTTCTCCTGTTCTGTCCTCTCTTCTCCTGTTCTGTTCTCTCCTGTTCTGTCCTCTCTCTTCTCCTGTTCTGTCATCTCTCTTCTCCTGTTCTGTTCTCTCTTCTCCTGTTCTGTTCTCTCTTCTCCTGTTCTGTCCTCTCCTGTTCTGTCCTCTCTTCTCCTGTTCTGTCCTCTCCTGTTCTGTCCTCTCCTGTTCTGTCCTCTCCTGTTCTGTTCTCTCTTCTCCTGTTCTGTCCTCTCCTGTCTTGTTCTGTCCTCTCCTGTCTTGTTCTCTCTTGTTCTGTCCTCTCTTGTCCTGTCTTGTCCTCTCCTGGTCTGTCCTCTCCTGGTCTGTCCTCTCCTGGTCTGTCCTGTTCTGTCCCGTTTTGTCCCTGTCAGATCCAGCCAGTGACTGGTCCGGTGGAGGGAGGTGTTCTGATCACCATCCGTGGGTCCAACCTGGGGATGCAGTACCAGGACATCCAGGGAGGAGTGACTGTAGCTGGGGTCAGCTGCCTGCCTCAGTCCCATGGATACCTCATCTCTACCAGGTAATTCCACTATGTCTGCCTCTGCCTCTGCCTCTGTCTCTGTCTGTGTCTGTGTCTGTGCCTGCCTGCCTGCCTGCCTGCCTGCCTGCCTGCCTGCCTGCCTGCCTGCCTGCCTGCCTGCCTGCCTCGCTAGACACAACAAAATATTTGATTTGATTTGACTAGCAGGCTAGCCACAACAAAATACATTTGATTTGATTTGACTAGCATGTTAGCCACAACAGTCGACTAGCAGGCTAGCCACAACAGTCGACTAGCAGGCTAGCCACAACAGTCGACTAGCAGGCTAGCCACAACAGTCGACTAGCAGGCTAGCCACAACAGTCGACTAGCAGGCTAGCCACAACAGTCGACTAGCAGGCTAGCCACAACAGTCGACCAGCTGGCTAGCCACAACAGTCGACTAGCAGTCGACTAGCTGAATCCGGCGCCGACAGAGATGGCCGCCTCGCTTCGCGTTCCTAGGAAACTATGCAGTTTTTTGTTTTTTTACGTGTTATTTCTTACATTAGTACCCCAGGTCATCTTAGGTTTCATTACATACAGTCGAGAAGAACTACTGAATATAAGATCAGCGTCAACTCACCATCAGTACGACCAAGAATATGTTTTCCGCGACGCGGATCCTGTGTTCTGCCTTACAAACAGGTCAACGGAATTGATTCCATGCAGCGACCCCAAAAAACGACTTCGTAAAAGAGGGAACCGTAGCGGTCTTCTGGTCAGACTCCGGACACGGGCACATCGAGCACCACTCCCTAGCATTCTTCTTGCCAATGTCCAGTCTCTTGACAACAAGGTTGATGAAATCCGAGCAAGGGTAGCATTCCAGAGGGACATCAGAGACTGTAACGTTCTCTGCTTCACGGAAACATGGCTCACTGGAGAGACGCAATCCGGGGCGGTGCAGCCAACGGGTTTCTCCACGCATCGCGCAGACAGAAACAAACATCTTTCTGGTAAGAAGAGGGGCGGGGGCGTATGCCTCATGACTAACAAGACGTGGTGTGATGAAAGAAACATACAGGAACTCAAGTCCTTCTGTTCACCTGACTTAGATTTCCTCACAATCAAATGTCGACCGCATTATCTACCAAGAGAATTCTCTTCGATTATAATCACAGCCGTATATATATCCCCCCCCAAGCAGACACATCGATGGCTCTGAACGAACTTTATTTAACTCTTTGCAAACTGGAAACCATTTATCCTGAGGCTGCATTCATTGTAGCTGGGGATTTTAACAAAGCTAATCTGAAAACAAGACTCCCTAAATTTTATCAGCATATCGATTGCGCAACCAGGGGTGGTAAAACCTTGGATCATTGTTACTATAATTTCCGCGACGCATATAAGGCCCTGCCCCGCCCTCCTTTCGGACCAACTCCAATTTGCTTACCGCCCAAATAGGTCCACAGACGATGCAATCTCAACCACACTGCACACTGCCCTAACCCACCTGGACAAGAGGAATACCTATGTGAGAATGCTGTTCATCGACTACAGCTCGGCATTCAACACCATAGTACACTCCAAGCTCGACCTCAAGCTCGAGACCCTGGGTCTCGAACCCGCCCTGTGCAACTGAGTACTGGACTTCCTGACGGGCCGCCCCCAGGTGGTGAGGGTAGGCAACATCTCCTCCCCGCTGATCCTCAACACGGGGGCCCCACAAGGGTGCGTTCTGAGCCCTCTCCTGTACTCCCTGTTCACCCACGACTGCGTGGCCACGCACGCCTCCAACTCAATCATCAAGTTTGCGGACGACACAACAGTGGTAGGCTTACTTACCAACAACGACGAGACGGCCTACAGGGAGGAGGTGAGGGCCCTCGGAGTGTGGTGTCAGGAAAATAACCTCACACTCAACGTCAACAAAACTAAGGAGATGATTGTGGACTTCAGGAAACAGCAGAGGGAACAACCCCCTATCCACATCGATGGAACAGTAGTGGAGAGGGTAGCTAGTTTTAAGTTCCTCGGCATACACATCACAGACAAACTGAATTGGTCCACTCACACTGACAGCGTTGTGAAGAAGGCGCAGCAGCGCCTCTTCAACCTCAGGAGGCTGAAGAAATTTGGCTTGTCACCAAAAGCACTCACAAAACTTCTACAGATGCACAATCGAGAGCATCCTGGCGGGCTGTATCACCGCCTGGTACGGCAACTGCTCCGCCCTCAACCGTAAGGCTCTCCAGAGGGTAGTGAGGTCTGCACAACGCATCACCAGGGGCAAACTACCTGCCCTCCAGGACACCTACACCACCCGATGTTACAGGAAGGTCATAAAGATCATCAAGGACATCAACCACCCGAGCCACTGCCTGTTCACCCCGCTATCATCCATAAGGCGAGGTCAGTACAGGTGCATCAAAGCTGGGACCGAGAGACTGAAAAACAGCTTCTATCTCAAGGCCATCAGACTGTTAAACAGCCACCACTAACATTGAGTGGCTGCTGCCAACACACTGTCATTGACACAGACCCAACTCCAGCCACTTTAATAATGGGAATTGATGGAAATGATGTAAATATATCACTAGCCACTTTAAACAATGCTACCTTATATGTTACTTACCCTACATTATTCATCTCATATGCATATGTATATACTGTACTCTACAACATCGACTGCATCCTTATGTAATACATGTATCACTAGCCACTTTAACTATGCCACTTTGTTTACTTTGTCTACACACTCATCTCATATGTATATACTGTACTCGATACCATCTACTGTATGCTGCTCTGTACCATCACTCATTCATATATCCTTATGTACATGTTCCTTATCCCCTTACACTGTGTATAAGACAGTAGTTTTGGAATTGTTAGTTAGATTACTTGTTGGTTATCACTGCATTGTCGGAACTAGAAGCACAAGCATTTCGCTACACTCGCATTAACATCTGCTAACCATGTGACCATTAACATCTGCTAACCATGTGACCATTAACATCTGCTAACCATGTGACCATTAACATCTGCTAACCATGTGACCATTAACATCTGCTAACCATGTGACCATTAACATCTGCTAACCATGTGTATGTGACAAATAAAAATTTATTTGATTTAGACAGCTGTTTAGATTTTAACACTCATTTCACTCATTTGTTTGTAAATAATGAACAAACTACCAAATGTTGTTGTCAACAGAGTATATAATCATATCTTACAGAGCAGCAAACAAGCAATAAGATATATCAAATAACAGTCGAAAAATATCAAATAACGTTCGAAAAATATCAAATAACGGTCGAAAAATATCAAATAACAGTCGAAAAATGTCAAATAACGGTCGAAAAACCACTTGAGGGCAAATATCAGATTTGACCGTTCAGACACAAGGTGCATGGCCAGGGATCGGATTTGACCGTTCAGACACAAGGTGCATGGCCAGGGATCAGATTTGACCGTTCAGACACAAGGTGCATGGCCAGGGATCGGATTTGACCGTTCAGACACAAGGTGCATGGCCAGGAATCAGATTTGACCGTTCAGACACAAGGTGCATGGCCAGGGATCGGATTTGACCGTTCAGACACAAGGTGCATGGCCAGGAATCAGATTTGACCGTTCAGACACAAGGTGCATGGCCAGGAATCAGATTTGACCGTTCAGACACAAGGTGCATGGCCAGGGATCAGATTTGACCGTTCAGACACAAGGTGCATGGCCAGGGATCGGATTTGACCGTTCAGACACAAGGTGCATGGCCAGGAATCAGATTTGACCGTTCAGACACAAGGTGCATAGCCAGGGATCAGATTTGACCGTTCAGACACAAGGTGCATGGCCAGGAATCAGATTTGACCGTTCAGACACAAGGTGCATGGCCAGGGATCGGATTTGACCGTTCAGACACAAGGTGCATGGCCAGGAATCAGATTTGACCGTTCAGACACAAGGTGCATAGCCAGGGATCAGATTTGACCGTTCAGACACAAGGTGCATGGCCAGGAATCAGATTTGACCGTTCAGACACAAGGTGCATGGCCAGGAATCAGATTTGACCGTTCAGACACAAGGTGCATAGCCAGGGATCAGATTTGACCGTTCAGACTGCAGGAAACAGGTTCCAGTCGGTTATATATGTTTTTTATTTGAGTCAATTGGAACATGAACAGTCTACAAGTGTGTGTGTGTGTGTGTGTGTGTGTGTGTGTGTGTGTGTGTGTGTGTGTGTGTGTGTGTGTGTGTGTGTGTGTGTGTGTGTGTGTGTGTGTGTGTGTGTGTGTGTGTGTGTGTGTGTGTGTGTGTGTGTGTGTGTGTGTGTGTGTGTGTGTGTGTGTTCCAGGATAGTGTGTGAGCTCCAGCCCAGTAAACAGGAGACAGAGGGACCAGTCATTGTTTCCGTGAGAGACTCAGAACCAGGACAGTCTCTGCAGATATTCACCTACCAGGTATGTAACACACACATATACTCACTCACTCACTTCACGGGGCAAAAACCCTGTGCTAACCTGGAGCGCGAGTACATGACATTACAACGCTGCTTCCTAACGTTTTACCACAGATGTCTGGAGCTGATACTGTTGTAGTCCACGTGGGATCATATGACATTAGGAGGGTTAGCTTGAAACTGATGAAAATGTATTTTAAAGAACTGATTCTAGCTCTGAAAGATTACAAAAAGCAATTATTTCAGGCCCAGTACCATCGCTGGCTGTGAAAGATTCAGCCCCTTTCTGCCCTCCCCTCTCTGCCCTCCCCTCTCTGCCCTCCCCTTTCTGCCCTCCCCTTTCTGCCCTCCCCTCTCTGCCCTCCCCTCTCTGCCATCCCCTCTCTGCCCTCCCCTTTCTGCCCTCCCCTCTCTGCCCTCCCCTTTCTGCCCTCCCCTTTCTGCCCTCCCCTCTCTGCCCTCCCCTCTCTGCCCTCCCCTCTCTGCCCTCCCCTCTCTGCCCTCCCCTTTCTGCCCTCCCCTCTCTGCCCTCCCCTCTCTGCCCTCCCCTTTCTGCCCTCCCCTCTCTGCCCTCCCCTCTCTGCCCTCCCCTCTCTGCCCTCCCCTTTCTGCCCTCCCCTTCTCTGCCCTCCCCTCTCTGCCATCCCCTCTCTGCCCTCCCCTTCTCTGCCCTCCCCTTCTCTGCCCTCCCCTTTCTGCCCTCCCCTTTCTGCCCTCCCCTTTCTGCCCTCCCCTCTCTGCCCTCCCCTCTCTGCCATCCCCTCTCTGCCCTCCCCTTTCTGCCCTCCCCTCTCTGCCTTCCCCTTTCTGCCCTCCCCTTTCTGCCCTCCCCTTTCTGCCCTCCCCTTTCTGCCCTCCCCTCTCTGCCCTCCCCTCTCTGCCCTCCCCTCTCTGCCCTCCCCTTTCTGCCCTCCCCTCTCTGCCTTCCCCTTTCTGCCCTCCCCTTTCTGCCCTCCCCTTTCTGCCCTCCCCTCTCTGCCCTCCCCTCTCTGCCCTCCCCTCTCTGCCCTCCCCTTTCTGCCCTCCCCTCTCTGCCCTCCCCTTTCTGCCCTCCCCTTTCTGCCCTCCCCTCTCTGCCCTCCCCTCTCTGCCCTCCCCTTTCTGCCCTCCCCTTCTCTGCCCTCCCCTCTCTGCCATCCCCTTCTCTGCCCTCCCCTTCTCTGCCCTCCCCTTTCTGCCCTCCCCTTTCTGCCCTCCCCTTTCTGCCCTCCCCTCTCTGCCCTCCCCTCTCTGCCATCCCCTCTCTGCCATCCCCTCTCTGCCCTCCCCTCTCTGCCATCCCCTCTCTGCCCTCCCCTTCTCAAATTTCGTAAAGGAAAACGGCCCTGGCGGGTGGAACACATATGACAGCTTGTTACACAAAAGAAAAGGGGCTGGGTTTGAGTGAAAGAGTGGGAAGACTGAGGACCAAAGGAAGAAGCTGTGCTATCATAAATACAGTATCTTATGCATTAATTCAGCCATGCTATCATAAATACAGTATCTGCATTAATTCAGCATTCTAAATTATCGCCTATTTGGAAAAGGAAAATGCAATAAATATTTAGTCTGAGCTGCGCTTCAGTAGGTTGGTGGTAGATGGAAGACCGTGTTGCCAAACCGAGTCATCTGTCCTTTGAAGAATGTCTCTGGTGGTCAATTATACGTTGTAGTAACGTCGTTGGGTGTCATTGGCTGTCTGTTCCCTCGTTTGCAGCAGCTGTTGCTAACTCAACGGCGAGGAGGTATCACTTCTCTAGTGAATAAGAGTTCAAAGTTCATACCATTCGCAACCACAGCTCATGCTGATGTTCTGTAGTTATTATCTGAACCATTCTGACATCGGACCGTCGTCCTCACGTCCTCGGAACAGGAAGTTATGTTGTCGTCAAGGGATTAGATAGGAAGGGAGAGGAGGGCGTGTTAGAAAGGTTTTATAGCCCATGTCCCTTCACAGGGGCGGGCCACCACTGATTATGAAAACCCAAATGTCACATTTTAGAAGCTAGAGACTGGCCCATAGGGACTGTCCCATAGGGACTGTCCCATAGAGACTGGCCAATAGGGACTGGCCAATAGGGACTGGCCAATAGGGACTGGCCCATAGAGACTGGCCCATAGGGACTGGCCCATAGGGACTTGCCCAATAAGGACTGGCCAATAAGGACTGGCCAATAAGGACTGGCCAATAGGGACTGGCCCATAAGGACTGGCCCATAGGGACTGGCCCATAGAGACTGGCCCATAGAGACTGGCCCATAGAGACTGGCCCATAAGGACTGGCCAATATAGACTGTCCCATAGAGACTGGCCCATAGAGACTGGCCCATAGGGACTGGCCCATAAGGACTGACCAATAAGGACTGGCCCATAGAGACTGGCCCATAGGGACTGGCCAATAGGGACTGGCCCATAGAGACTGGCCCATAGGGACTGGCCCATAGGGACTGGCCCATAGGGACTGGCCCATAGGGACTGGCCCATAAGGACTGGCCCATAGGGACTGGCCAATAAGGACTGGCCAATAGGGACTGGCCCATAAGGACTGGCCCATAGGGACTGGCCCATAGGGACTGGCCCATAGAGACTGGCCCATAGAGACTGGCCCATAGAGACTGGCCCATAGAGACTGGCCCATAGAGACTGGCCCATAGAGACTGGCCCATAGGGACTGGCCCATAGGGACTGGCCCATAAGGACTGGCCAATAGGGACTGGCCCATAGAGACTGGCCCATAGAGACTGGCCCATAGAGACTGGCCCATAGAGACTGGCCCATAGAGACTGGCCCATAGAGACTGGCCCATAGAGACCGGCCCATAGTTTCTACCCTCAGACCACCAGACTGCTGAATAGCCACTTATTTAACTTAGTCCTGTTGGAGCTCGGAGCCTAAGATTTTCACTGTACCCTGAAATCACACCTAGAACCCTGTACACGTGACCATTAAACACATGTGAATCTGACCCCCAGTTGACTGCTATTGTCCCTGATAAGGGCCCTGTATCAGGAGGCACCAGCCTGACCGCTATGGTTCGATACTACAGTATAAACATGTCTCCCTCTGTGTAGGACCCCCAGTTGACTGCTATTGTCCCTGATAAGGGCCCTGTATCAGGAGGCACCAGCCTGACCGCTATGGTTCGATACTACAGTATAAACATGTCTCCCTCTGTGTAGGACCCCCAGTTGACTGCTATTGTCCCTGATAAGGGCCCTGTATCAGGAGGCACCAGCCTGACAGTCCAGGGGACTCGGCTACTAACGGGACAGAGGAAGGACCTGACTGCATACGTGGGACAACAACCCTGCTACATGTAAATACATCTACTATTACAACAACCCTGCTACATGTAAATACATCTACTATTACAACAACCCTGCTACATGTAAATACATCTACTATTACAACAACCCTGCTACATGTAAATACATCTACTATTACAACAACCCTGCTACATGTAAATACATCTACTATTACAACAACCCTGCTACATGTAAATACATCTACTATTACAACAACCCTGCTACATGTAAATACATCTACTATTACAACAACCCTGCTACATGTAAATACATCTACTATTACAACAACCCTGCTACATGTAAATACATCTACTATTACAACAACCCTGCTACATGTAAATACATCTACTATTACAACAACCCTGCTACATGTAAATACATCTACTATTACAACAACCCTACTACATGTAAATACATCTACTATTACAACAACCCTGCTACATGTAAATACATCTACTATTACAACAACCCTGCTACATGTAAATACATCTACTATTACAACAACCCTGCTACATGTAAATACATCTACTATTACAACAACCCTGCTACATGTAAATACATCTACCATTACAACAACCCTGCTACATGTAAATACATCTACCATTACAACAACCCTGCTACATGTAAATACATCTACTATTACAACAACCCTGCTACATGTAAATACATCTACTATTACAACAACCCTGCTACATGTAAATACATCTACTATTACAACAACCCTGCTACATGTAAATACATCTACTATTACAACAACCCTGCTACATGTAAATACATCTACTATTACAACAACCCTGCTCCATGTAAATACATCTACTATTACAACAACCCTGCTCCATGTAAATACATCTACTATTACAACAACCCTGCTACATGTAAATACATCTACTATTACAACAACCCTGCTACATGTAAATACATCTACTATTACAACAACCCTGCTCCATGTAAATACATCTACTATTACAACAACCCTGCTACATGTAAATACATCTATTATTACAACAACCCTGCTACATGTAAATACATCTACTATTACAACAACCCTGCTACATGTAAATACATCTACTATTACAACAACCCTGCTACATGTAAATACATCTACTATTACAACAACCCTGCTACATGTAAATACATCTACAACAACCCTGCTCCATGTAAATACATCTACTATTACAACAACCCTGCTCCATGTAAATACATCTACTATTACAACAACCCTGCTCCATGTAAATACATCTACTATTACAACAACCCTGCTACATGTAAATACATCTACTATTACAACAACCCTGCTACATGTAAATACATCTACTATTACAACAACCCTGCTACATGTAAATACATCTACTATTACAACAACCCTGCTACATGTAAATACATCTACAACAACCCTGCTCCATGTAAATACATCTACTATTACAACAACCCTGCTCCATGTAAATACATCTACAACAACCCTGCTCCATGTAAATACATCTACTATTACAACAACCCTGCTCCATGTAAATACATCTACTATTACAACAACCCTGCTACATGTAAATACATCTACTATTACAACAACCCTGCTACATGTAAATACATCTACTATTACAACAACCCTGCTACATGTAAATACATCTACTATTACAACAACCCTGCTACATGTAAATACATCTACTATTACAACAACCCTGCTACATGTAAATACATCTACTATTACAACAACCCTGCTCCATGTAAATACATCTACTATTACAACAACCCTGCTACATGTAAATACATCTACTATTACAACAACCCTGCTACATGTAAGCCCTGCTACAATATCTGCTTTATCTGTCTGTCTGTCTGTCTGTCTGTCTGTCTGTCTGTCTGTCTGTCTGTCTGTCTGTCTGTCTGTCCCCCCCACTCGCACACAATAAC
>NC_060182.1:2514870-2611718 GCF_021184085.1 Oncorhynchus gorbuscha | reverse complement strand
TAGTGATAGACAACATACTCAGAATGTTACCTGGTGATATGGTGCTGATAGACAACATACTCAGAATGATACCTGGTGATATGGTGCTGTTAGTGATAGACAACATACTCAGAATGTTACCTGGTGATATGGTGCTGATAGACAACATACTCAGAATGTTACCTGGTGATATGGTGCTGATAGTGATAGACAACATACTCAGAATGTTACCTGGTGATATGGTGCTGCTAGTGATAGACAACATACTCAGAATGTTACCTGGTGATATGGTGCTGCTAGTGATAGACAACATACTCATAATGTTCCCTGGTGATATGGTGCAGATAGACAACATACTCAGAATGTTACCTGGTGATATGGTGCTGATAGACAACATACTCAGAATGTTACCTGGTGATATGGTGCTGCTAGTGATAGACAACATACTCAGAATGTTACCTGGTGATATGGTGCTGATAGACAACATACTCAGAATGTTACCTGGTGATATGGTGCTGCTAGTGATAGACAACATACAACATACTAGACAACATACTCAGAATGTTACCTGGTGATATGGTGCTGCTAGTGATAGACAACATACTCAGAATGTTACCTGGTGATATGGTGCTGCTAGACAACATACTCAGAATGTTACCTGGTGATATGGTGCTGCTAGTGATAGACAACATACTCAGAATGTTACCTGGTGATATGGTGCTGCTAGACAACATACTCAGAATGTATCTGGTGATATGGTGCTGTGACAACATACTCAGAATGTTACCTGGTGATATGGTGTGCTGATAGACAACATACTCAGAATGTTACCTGGTGATATGGTGCTGATAGACAACATACTCAGAATGTTACCTGGTGATATGGTGCTGATAGACAACATACTCAGAATGTTACCTGGTGATATGGTGCTGATAGACAACATACTCAGAATGTTACCTGGTGATATGGTGCTGTTAGTGATAGACAACATACTCAGAATGTTACCTGGTGATATGGTGCTGATAGACAACATACTCAGAATGTTACCTGGTGATATGGTGCTGACAACATACTCAGAATGATACCTGGTGATATGGTGCTGTTAGTGATAGACAACATACTCAGAATGTTACCTGGTGATATGGTGCTGATAGACAACATACTCAGAATGTTACCTGGTGATATGGTGCTGCTAGTGATAGACAACATACTCAGAATGTTACCTGGTGATATGGTGCTGCTAGTGATAGACAACATACTCAGAATGTTACCTGGTGATATGCAGATAGACAACATACTCAGAATGTTACCTGGTGATATGGTGCTGATAGACAACATACTCAGAATGTTACCTGGTGATATGGTGCTGCTGGTGATAGACAACATACTCAGAATGTTACCTGGTGATATGGTGCTGATAGACAACATACTCAGAATGTTACCTGGTGATATGGTGCTGCTAGTGATAGACAACATACTCAGAATGTTACCTGGTGATATGGTGCTGCTAGACAACATACTCAGAATGTTACCTGGTGATATGGTGCTGCTGACAACATAATCAGAATGTTACCTGGTGATATGGTGCTGATAGACAACATACTCAGAATGTTACCTGGTGATATGGTGCTGCTAGACAACATACTTAGAATGTTACCTGGTGATATGGTGCTGTTAGTGATAGACAACATACTCAGAATGTTACCTGGTGATATGGTGCTGTTAGACAACATACTCAGAATGTTACCTGGTGATATGGTGCTGTTAGTGATAGACAACATACTCAGAATGTTACCTGGTGATATGGTGCTGATAGACAACATACTCAGAATGTTACCTGGTGATATGGTGCTGTTAGTGATAGACAACATACTCAGAATGTTACCTGGTGATATGGTGCTGATAGACAACATACTCAGAATGTTACCTGGTGATATGGGTGCTAGTGATAGACAACATACTCAGAATGTTACCTGGTGATATGGTGCTGCTAGTGATAGACAACATACTCAGAATGTTGCCTGGTGATATGGTGCTGCTAGTGATAGACAACATACTCATAATGTTCCCTGGTGATATGGTGCAGATAGACAACATACACAGAATGTTACCTGGTGATATGGTGCTGCTAGTGATGACAACATACTCAGAATGATACCTGGTGATATGGTGCTGATAGACAACATACTCAGAATGTTACCTGGTGATATGGTGCTGCTAGTGATAGACAACATACTCAGAATGTTACCTGGTGATATGGTGCTGATAGACAACATACTCAGAATGTTACCTGGTGATATGGTGCTGCTAGACAACATACTCAGAATGTTACCTGGTGATATGGTGCTGTTAGTGATAGACAACATACTCAGAATGTTACCTGGTGATATGGTGCTGTTAGACAACATACTCAGAATGTTACCTGGTGATATGGTGCTGTTAGTGATAGACAACATTCTCAGAATGTTACCTGGTGATATGGTGCTGATAGACAACATACTCAGAATGATACCTGGTGATATGGTGCTGATAGACAACATACTCAGAATGTTACCTGGTGATATGGTGCTGTTAGACAACATACTCAGAATGTTACCTGGTGATATGGTGCTGTTAGTGATAGACAACATACTCAGAATGTTACCTGGTGATATGGTGCTGCTAGTGATAGACAACATACTCAGAATGTTACCTGGTGATATGGTAGTGATAGACAACATACTCAGAATGACAACATACCAGAATGGTGATATGGTGCTGCTAGTGATAGACAACATACTCAGAATGTTACCTGGTGATATGGTGCTGCTAGTGATAGACAACATACTCAGAATGTTACCTGGTGATATGGTGCTGATAGACAACATACTCAGAATGTTACCTGGTGATATGGTGCTGTTAGTGATAGACAACATACTCAGAATGTTACCTGGTGATATGGTGCTGATAGACAACATACTCAGAATGTTACCTGGTGATATGGTGCTGCTAGTGATAGACAACATACTCAGAATGTTACCTGGTGATATGTGCTGCTAGTGATAGACAACATACTCAGAATGTTACCTGGTGATATGGTGCTGGATAGACAACATACTCAGAATGTTACCTGGTGATATGGTGCTGATAGACAACATACACAGAATGTTACCTGGTGATATGGTGCTGCTAGTGATAGACAACATACTCAGAATGTTACCTGGTGATATGGTGCTGCTAGACAACATACTCAGAATGTTACCTGGTGATATGGTGCTGCTAGACAACATACTCAGAATGTTACCTGGTGATATGGTGCTGATAGACAACATACTCAGAATGTTACCTGGTGATATGGTGCTGATAGACAACATACTCAGAATGTTACCTGGTGATATGGTGCTGCTAGTGATAGACAACATACTCAGAATGTTACCTGGTGATATGGTGCTGATAGATAACATACTCAGAATGATACCTGGTGATATGGTGCTGTTAGTGATAGACAACATACTCAGAATGTTACCTGGTGATATGGTGCTGATAGACAACATACTCAGAATGTTACCTGGTGATATGATAGACAACCTCAGAATGTTACCTGATATGGTGCTGCTAGTGATAGACAACATACTCAGAATGTTACCTGGTGATATGGTGCTGCTAGTGATAGACAACATACTCAGAATGTTACCTGGTGATATGGTGCAGATAGACAACATACTCAGAATGTTACCTGGTGATATGGTGCTGATAGACAACATACACAGAATGTTACCTGGTGATATGGTGCTGCTAGTGATAGACAACATACTCAGAATGTTACCTGGTGATATGGTGCTGATAGACAACATACTCAGAATGTTACCTGGTGATATGGTGCTGCTAGTGATAGACAACATACTCAGAATGTTACCTGGTGATATGGTGCTGCTAGTGATAGACAACATACTCATAATGTTCCCTGGTGATATGGTGCAGATAGACAACATACACAGAATGTTACCTGGTGATATGGTGCTGCTAGTGATAGACAACATACTCAGAATGTTACCTGGTGATATGGTGCTGATAGACAACATACTCAGAATGTTACCTGGTGATATGGTGCTGCTAGTGATAGACAACATACTCAGAATGTTGCCTGGTGATATGGTGCTGCTAGTGATAGACAACATACTCATAATGTTCCCTGGTGATATGGTGCAGATAGACAACATAACAGAATGTTATATATGGTCAGATACTCAGAATGTTACCTGGTGATATGGTGCTGCTAGTGATAGACAACATACTCAGAATGTTACCTGGTGATATGGTGCTCAGAATGTTACCTGGTGATAGACAACATACTCAGAATGTTACCTGGTGATATGGTGCTGCTAGACAACATACTCAGAATGTTACCTGGTGATATGGTGCTGATAGACAACATACTCAGAATGTTACCTGGTGATATGGTGCTGCTAGACAACATACTCAGAATGTTACCTGGTGATATGGTGCTGTTAGTGATAGACAACATACTCAGAATGTTACCTGGTGATATGGTGCTGACAACATACTCAGAATGATACCTGGTGATATGGTGCTGTTAGTGATAGACAACATACTCAGAATGTTACCTGGTGATATGGTGCTGATAGACAACATACTCAGAATGTTACCTGGTGATATGGTGCTGTTAGTGATAGACAACATACTCAGAATGTTACCTGGTGATATGGTGCTGATAGACAACATACTCAGAATGTTACCTGGTGATATGGTGGTGATAGACAACATACTCAGAATGTTACCTGGTGATATGGTGCTGCTAGTGATAGACAACATACTCAGAATGTTGCCTGGTGATATGGTGCTGCTAGTGATAGACAACATACTCATAATGTTCCCTGGTGATATGGTGCAGATAGACAACATACACAGAATGTTACCTGGTGATATGGTGCTGCTAGTGATAGACAACATACTCAGAATGATACCTGGTGATATGGTGCTGATAGACAACATACTCAGAATGTTACCTGGTGATATGGTGCTGCTAGTGATAGACAACATACTCAGAATGTTACCTGGTGATATGGTGCTGATAGACAACATACTCAGAATGTTACCTGGTGATATGGTGCTGGACAACATACTTAGAATGTTACCTGGTGATATGGTGCTGTTAGTGATAGACAACATACTCAGAATGTTACCTGGTGATATGGTGCTGTTAGACAACATACTCAGAATGTTACCTGGTGATATGGTGCTGTTAGTGATAGACAACATTCTCAGAATGTTACCTGGTGATATGGTGCTGATAGACAACATACTCAGAATGATACCTGGTGATATGGTGCTGATAGACAACATACTCAGAATGTTACCTGGTGATATAGACAACATACTCAGAATGTTACCTGGTGATATGGTGCTGTTAGTGATAGACAACATACTCAGAATGTTACCTGGTGATATGGTGCTGCTAGTGATAGACAACATACTCAGAATGTTACCTGGTGATATGGTGTGATAGACAACATACTCAGAATGTTACCTGGTGATATGGTGCTGATAGACAACATACTCAGAATGTTACCTGGTGATATGGTGCTGCTAGTGATAGACAACATACTCAGAATGTTACCTGGTGATATGGTGCTAGTGATAGACAACATACTCAGAATGATACCTGGTGATATGGTGCTGTTAGTGATAGACAACATACTCAGAATGTTACCTGGTGATATGATAGACAACATACTCAGAATGTTACCTGGTGATATGGTGCTGATAGACAACATACTCAGAATGTTACCTGGTGATATGGTGCTGCTAGTGATAGACAACATACTCAGAATGTTGCCTGGTGATATGGTGCTGCTAGTGATAGACAACATACTCATAATGTTCCCTGGTGATATGGTGCAGATAGACAACATACACAGAATGATACCTGGTGATATGGTGCTGATAGACAACATACTCAGAATGTTACCTGGTGATATGGATGCAGAATGCTGGTGATATGGTGCTGATAGACAACATACTCAGAATGTTACCTGGTGATATGGTGCTGATAGACAACATACTCAGAATGTTACCTGGTGATATGGTGCTGCTAGACAACATACTCAGAATGTTACCTGGTGATATGGTGCTGATAGACAACATACTCAGAATGTTACCTGGTGATATGGTGCTGCTAGACAACATACTTAGAATGTTACCTGGTGATATGGTGCTGTTAGTGATAGACAACATACTGAGAATGTTACCTGGTGATATGGCGCTGTTACACAACATACTCAGAATGATACCTGGTGATATGGTGCTGTTAGTGATAGACAACATACTCAGAATGTTACCTGGTGATATGGTGCTGATAGACAACATACTCAGAATGATACCTGGTGATATGGTGCTGTTAGTGATAGACAACATACTCAGAATGTTACCTGGTGATATGGTGCTGATAGACAACATACTCAGAATGTTACCTGGTGATATGGTGCTGATAGACAACATACTCAGAATGTTACCTGGTGATATGGTGCTGCTAGTGATAGACAACATACTCAGAATGTTGCCTGGTGATATGGTGCTGCTAGTGATAGACAACATACTCATAATGTTCCCTGGTGACATGGTGCAGATAGACAACATACACAGAATGTTACCTGGTGATATGGTGCTGCTAGTGATAGACAACATACTCAGAATGATACCTGGTGATATGGTGCTGATAGACAACATACTCAGAATGTTACCTGGTGATATGGTGCTGCTAGTGATAGACAACATACTCAGAATGTTACCTGGTGATATGGTGCTGATAGACAACATACTCAGAATGTTACCTGGTGATATGGTGCTGCTAGACAACATACTTAGAATGTTACCTGGTGATATGGTGCTGTTAGTGATAGACAACATACTCAGAATGTTACCTGGTGATATGGTGCTGTTAGACAACATACTCAGAATGATACCTGGTGATATGGTGCTGTTAGTGATAGACAACATTCTCAGAATGTTCCCTGGTGATATGGTGCTGATAGACAACATACTCAGAATGATACCTGGTGATATGGTGCTGATAGACAACATACTCAGAATGTTACCTGGTGATATGGTGCTGTTAGACAACATACTCAGAATGTTACCTGGTGATATGGTGCTGTTAGTGATAGACAACATACTCAGAATGTTACCTGGTGATATGGTGCTGCTAGTGATAGACAACATACTCAGAATGTTACCTGGTGATATGGTAGTGATAGACAACATACTCAGAATGATACCTGGTGATATGGTGCTGATAGACAACATACTCAGAATGTTACCTGGTGATATGGTGCTGCTAGTGATAGACAACATACTCAGAATGTTACCTGGTGATATGGTGCTGCTAGTGATAGACAACATACTCAGAATGATACCTGGTGATATGGTGCTGTTAGTGATAGACAACATACTCAGAATGTTACCTGGTGATATGGTGCTGATAGACAACATACTCAGAATGTTACCTGGTGATATGGTGCTGATAGACATCATACTCAGAATGTTACCTGGTGATATGGTGCTGCTAGTGATAGACAACATACTCAGAATGTTACCTGGTGATATGGTGCTGCTAGTGATAGACAACATTCTCATAATGTCACCTGGTGATATGGTGCTGATAGACAACATACTCAGAATGTTACCTGGTGATATGGTGCTAATAGACAACATACACAGAATGTTACCTGGTGATATGGTGCTGCTAGTGATAGACAACATACTCAGAATGTTACCTGGTGATATGGTGCTGCTAGACAACATACTCAGAATGTAATCTGGTGATATGGTGCTGCTTGACAACATACTCAGAATGTTACCTGGTGATATGGTGCTGATAGACAACATACTCAGAATGTTACCTGGTGATATGGTGCTGATAGACAACATACTCAGATTGTTACCTGGTGATATGGTGCTGCTAGTGTTAGACAACATACTCAGAATGTTACCTGGTGATATGGTGCTGATAGATAACATACTCAGAATGATATCTGGTGATATGGTGCTGTTAGTGATAGACAACATACTCAGAATGTTACCTGGTGATATGGTGCTGATAGACAACATACTCAGAATGTTACCTGGTGATATGGTGCTGATAGACAACATACTCAGAATGTTACCTGGTTATATGGTGCTGCTAGTGATAGACAACATACTCAGAATGTTACCTGGTGATATGGTGCTGCTAGTGATAGACAACATACTCATAATGTTCCCTGGTGATATGGTGCAGATAGACAACATACTCAGAATGTTACCTGGTGATATGGTGCTGATAGACAACATACACAGAATGTTACCTGGTGATATGGTGCTGCTAGTGATAGACAACATACTCAGAATGTTACCTGGTGATATGGTGCTGATAGACAACATACTCAGAATGTTACCTGGTGATATGGTGCTGCTAGTGATAGACAACATACTCAGAATGTTGCCTGGTGATATGGTGCTGCTAGTGATAGACAACATACATAATGTTCCCTGGTGATAGAATGTACACAGAATGTTACCTGGTGATATGGTGCTGCTAGTGATAGACAACATACTCAGAATGTTACCTGGTGATATGGTGCTGATAGACAACATACTCAGAATGTTACCTGGTGATATGGTGCTGCTAGTGATAGACAACATACTCAGAATGTTGCCTGGTGATATGGTGCTGCTAGTGATAGACAACATACTCATAATGTTCCCTGGTGATATGGTGCAGATAGACAACATACACAGAATGATACCTGGTGATATGGTGCTGATAGACAACATACTCAGAATGTTACCTGGTGATATGGTGCTGCTAGTGATAGACAACATACTCAGAATGTTACCTGGTGATATGGTGCTGATAGACAACATACTCAGAATGTTACCTGGTGATATGGTGCTGCTAGTGATAGACAACATACTCAGAATGTTACCTGGTGATATGGTGCTGATAGACAACATACTCAGAATGTTACCTGGTGATATGGTGGTAGCAGAATGTTACCTGGTGATATGGTGCTGATAGACAACATACTCAGAATGTTACCTGGTGATATGGTGCTGATAGACAACATACTCAGAATGTTACCTGGTGATATGGTGCTGTTAGTGATAGACAACATACTCAGAATGTTACCTGGTGATATGGTGCTGATAGACAACATACTCAGAATGTTACCTGGTGATATGGTGCTGTTAGTGATAGACAACATACTCAGAATGTTACCTGGTGATATGGTGCTGATAGACAACATACTCAGAATGTTACCTGGTGATATGGTGCTGATAGACAACATACTCAGAATGTTACCTGGTGATATGGTGCTGTTAGTGATAGACAACATACTCAGAATGTTACCTGGTGATATGGATATGGTGCTGTTAGTGATAGACAACATACTCAGAATGTTACCTGGTGATATGGTGCTGATAGACAACATACTCAGAATGTTACCTGGTGATATGGTGCTGCTAGTGATAGACAACATACTCAGAATGTTACCTGGTGATATGGTGCTGCTAGTGATAGACAACATACTCAGAATGTTACCTGGTGATATGGTGCTGATGGACAACATACTCAGAATGTTACCTGGTGATATGTGTGCTGATAGACAACATACTCAGAATGTTACCTGGTGATATGGTGCTGTAGCTCAGAATGTTACCTGGTGATATGGTGTGATAGACAACATACTCAGAATGTTACCTGGTGATATGGTGCTGCTAGTGATAGACAACATACTCAGAATGTTACCTGGTGATATGGTGCTGATGGACAACATACTCAGAATGTTACCTGGTGATATGGTGCTGTTAGTGATAGACAACATACTCAGAATGATACCTGGTGATATGGTGCTGTTAGTGATAGACAACATACTCAGAATGTTACCTGGTGATATGGTGCTGTTAGTGATAGACAACATACTCAGAATGATACCTGGTGATATGGTGCTGTGATAGTGATAGACAACATACTCAGAATGTTACCTGGTGATATGGTGCTGACAACATACTCAGAATGTTACCTGGTGATATGGTGCTGATAGACAACATACTCAGAATGTTACCTGGTGATATGGTGCTGCTAGTGATAGACAACATACTCAGAATGTTACCTGGTGATATGGTGCTGCTAGTGATAGACAAACAGAATACCTGGTGATATGGTGCTGATAGACAAATGTCAGAATGTTACCTGGTGATATGGTGCTGATAGACAACATACACAGAATGTTACCTGGTGATATGGTGCTGCTAGTGATAGACAACATACTCAGAATGTTACCTGGTGATATGGTGCTGCTAGACAACATACTCAGAATGTAATCTGGTGATATGGTGCTGCTTGACAACATACTCAGAATGTTACCTGGTGATATGGTGCTGATAGACAACATATCAGAATGTTACCTGATAGACAACATACTCAGAATGTTACCTGGTGATATGGTGCTGCTAGTGATAGACAACAACAGAATGTTACCTGGTGATATGGTGCTGATAGATATGAATGATACCTGGTGATATGGTGCTGTTAGTGATAGACAACATACTCAGAATGTTACCTGGTGATATGGTGCTGATAGACAACATACTCAGAATGTTACCTGGTGATATGGTGCTGATAGACAACATACTCAGAATGTTACCTGGTGATATGGTGCTGCTAGTGATAGACAACATACTCAGAATGTTACCTGGTGATATGGTGCTGCTAGTGATAGACAACATACTCATAATGTTCCCTGGTGATATGGTGCAGATAGACAACATACTCAGAATGTTACCTGGTGATATGGTGCTGATAGACAACATACACAGAATGTTACCTGGTGATATGGTGCTGCTAGTGATAGACAACATATCAGAATGTTACCTGGTGATATGGTGCTGATAGACAACATACTCTGGTGATAGAATGACAACATACCTGGTGATATGGTGCTGCTAGTGATAGACAACATACTCAGAATGTTACCTGGTGATATGGTGCTGATAGACAACATACTCAGAATGTTACCTGGTGATATGGTGCTGCTAGTGATAGACAACATACTCAGAATGTTACCTGGTGATATGGTGCTGATAGACAACATACTCAGAATGTTACCTGGTGATATGGTGCTGCTAGTGATAGACAACATACTCAGAATGTTACCTGGTGATATGGTGCTGCTAGTGATAGACAACATACTCATAATGTTACCTGGTGATATGGTGCAGATAGACAACATACACAGAATACCTGGTGATATGGTGCTGATAGACAACATACTCAGAATGTTACCTGGTGATATGGTGCTGATAGACAACATACTCAGAATGTTACCTGGTGATATGGTGCTGCTAGACAACATACTCAGAATGTAATCTGGTGATATGGTGCTGCTTGACAACATAATCAGAATGTTACCTGGTGATATGGTGCTGATAGACAACATACTCAGAATGTTACCTGGTGATAATAGACAACATACTTAGAATGTTACCTGGTGATATGGTGCTGTTAGTGATAGACAACATACTGAGAATGTTACCTGGTGATATGGCGCTGTTACACAACATACTCAGAATGATACCTGGTGATATGGTGCTGTTAGTGATAGACAACATACTCAGAATGTTACCTGGTGATATGGTGCTGATAGACAACATACTCAGAATGATACCTGGTGATATGGTGCTGTTAGTGATAGACAACATACTCAGAATGTTACCTGGTGATATGGTGCTGATAGACAACATACTCAGAATGTTACCTGGTGATATGGTGCTGATAGACAACATACTCAGAATGTTACCTGGTGATATGGTGCTGCTAGTGATAGACAACATACTCAGAATGTTACCTGGTGATATGGTGCTGCTAGTGATAGACAACATACTCAGAATGTTACCTGGTGATATGGTGCAGATAGACAACATACACAGAATGTTACCTGGTGATATGGTGCTGCTAGTGATAGACAACATACTCAGAATGATACCTGGTGATATGGTGCTGATAGACAACATACTCAGAATGTTACCTGGTGATATGGTGCTGCTAGTGATAGACAACATACTCAGAATGTTACCTGGTGATATGGTGCTGATAGACAACATACTCAGAATGTTACCTGGTGATATGGTGCTGCTAGACAACATACTTAGAATGTTACCTGGTGATATGGTGCTGTTAGTGATAGACAACATACTCAGAATGTTACCTGGTGATATGGTGCTGTTAGACAACATACTCAGAATGATACCTGGTGATATGGTGCTGTTAGTGATAGACAACATTCTCAGAATGTTCCCTGGTGATATGGTGCTGATAGACAACATACTCAGAATGATACCTGGTGATATGGTGCTGATAGACAACATACTCAGAATGTTACCTGGTGATATGGTGCTGTTAGACAACATACTCAGAATGTTACTTGGTGATATGGTGCTGTTAGTGATAGACAACATACTCAGAATGTTACCTGGTGATATGGTGCTGCTAGTGATAGACAACATACTCAGAATGTTACCTGGTGATATGGTAGTGATAGACAACATACTCAGAATGATACCTGGTGATATGGTGCTGATAGACAACATACTCAGAATGTTACCTGGTGATATGGTGCTGCTAGTGATAGACAACATACTCAGAATGTTACCTGGTGATATGGTGCTGCTAGTGATAGACAACATACTCAGAATGATACCTGGTGATATGGTGCTGTTAGTGATAGACAACATACTCAGAATGTTACCTGGTGATATGGTGCTGATAGACAACATACTCAGAATGTTACCTGGTGATATGGTGCTGATAGACAACATACTCAGAATGTTACCTGGTGATATGGTGCTGCTAGTGATAGACAACATACTCAGAATGTTACCTGGTGATATGGTGCTGCTAGTGATAGACAACATTCTCATAATGTCACCTGGTGATATGGTGCTGATAGACAACATACTCAGAATGTTACCTGGTGATATGGTGCTGATAGACAACATACTCAGAATGTTACCTGGTGATATGGTGCTGCTAGTGATAGACAACATACTCAGAATGTTACCTGGTGATATGGTGCTGCTAGACAACATACTCAGAATGTAATCTGGTGATATGGTGCTGCTTGACAACATACTCAGAATGTTACCTGGTGATATGGTGCTGATAGACAACATACTCAGAATGTTACCTGGTGATATGGTGCTGATAGACAACATACTCAGAATGTTACCTGGTGATATGGTGCTGCTAGTGTTAGACAACATACTCAGAATGTTACCTGGTGATATGGTGCTGATAGACAACATACTCAGAATGTTACCTGGTGATATGGTGCTGTTAGTGATAGACAACATACTCAGAATGTTACCTGGTGATATGGTGCTGATAGACAACATACTCAGAATGTTACCTGGTGATATGGTGCTGATAGACAACATACTCAGAATGTTACCTGGTGATATGGTGCTGCTAGTGATAGACAACATACTCAGAATGTTACCTGGTGATATGGTGCTGCTAGTGATAGACAACATACTCATAATGTTCCCTGGTGATATGGTGCAGATAGACAACATACTCAGAATGTTACCTGGTGATATGGTGCTGATAGACAACATACACAGAATGTTACCTGGTGATATGGTGCTGCTAGTGATAGACAACATACTCAGAATGTTACCTGGTGATATGGTGCTGATAGACAACATACTCAGAATGTTACCTGGTGATATGGTGCTGCTAGTGATAGACAACATACTCAGAATGTTGCCTGGTGATATGGTGCTGCTAGTGATAGACAACATACTCATAATGTTCCCTGGTGATATGGTGCAGATAGACAACATACACAGAATGTTACCTGGTGATATGGTGCTGCTAGTGATAGACAACATACTCAGAATGTTACCTGGTGATATGGTGCTGATAGACAACATACTCAGAATGTTACCTGGTGATATGGTGCTGCTAGTGATAGACAACATACTCAGAATGTTACCTGGTGATATGGTGCTGCTAGTGATAGACAACATACTCATAATGTTCCCTGGTGATATGGTGCAGATAGACAACATACTCAGAATGTTACCTGGTGATATGGTGCTGATAGACAACATACTCAGAATGTTACCTGGTGATATGGTGCTGCTAGTGATAGACAACATACTCAGAATGTTACCTGGTGATATGGTGCTGATAGACAACATACTCAGAATGTTACCTGGTGATATGGTGCTGCTAGACAACATACTTAGAATGTTACCTGGTGATATGGTGCTGTTAGTGATAGACAACATACTCAGAATGTTACCTGGTGATATGGTGCTGATAGACAACATACTCAGAATGATACCTGGTGATATGGTGCTGATAGACAACATACTCAGAATGTTACCTGGTGATATGGTGCTGATAGACAACATACTCAGAATGTTACTTGGTGATATGGTGCTGTTAGTGATAGACAACATACTCAGAATGTTACCTGGTGATATGGTGCTGATAGACAACATACTCAGAATGTTACCTGGTGATATGGTGCTGCTAGACAACATACTTAGAATGTTACCTGGTGATATGGTGCTGTTAGTGATAGACAACATACTCAGAATGTTACCTGGTGATATGGTGCTGCTAGACAACATACTCAGAATTTTACCTGGTGATATGGTGCTGCTAGTGATAGACAACATACTCAGAATGTTACCTGGTGATATGGTGCTGATAGACAACATACTCAGAATGATACCTGGTGATATGGTGCTGTTAGTGATAGACAACATACTCAGAATGTTACCTGGTGATATGGTGCTGATAGACAACATACTCAGAATGTTACCTGGTGATATGGTGCTGCTAGTGATAGACAACATACTCAGAATGTTACCTGGTGATATGGTGCTGCTAGTGATAGACAACATACTCATAATGTTCCCTGGTGATATGGTGCAGATAGACAACATACTCAGAATGTTACCTGGTGATATGGTGCTGATAGACAACATACTCAGAATGTTACCTGGTGATATGGTGCTGCTACCTTAGAATGTTACCTGGTGATATGGTGCTGTTAGTGATAGACAACATACTCAGAATGTTACCTGGTGATATGGTGCTGCTAGACAACATACTCAGAATTTTACCTGGTGATATGGTGCTGCTAGTGATAGACAACATACTCAGAATGTTACCTGGTGATATGGTGCTGATAGACAACATACTCAGAATGTTACCTGGTGATATGGTGCTGTTAGTGATAGACAACATACTCAGAATGTTACCTGGTGATATGGTGCTGATAGACAACATACTCAGAATGTTACCTGGTGATATGGTGCTGCTAGACAACATACTCAGAATGTTACCTGGTGATATGGTGCTGTTAGTGATAGACAACATACTCAGAATGTTACCTGGTGATATGGTGCTGATAGACAACATACTCAGAATGTTACCTGGTGATATGGTGCTGCTAGTGATAGACAACATACTCAGAATGTTACCTGGTGATATGGTGCTGATAGACAACATACTCAGAATGATACCTGGTGATATGGTGCTGTTAGTGATAGACAACATACTCAGAATGTTACCTGGTGATATGGTGCTGATAGACAACATACTCAGAATGTTACCTGGTGATATGGTGCTGCTAGTGATAGACAACATACTCAGAATGTTACCTGGTGATATGGTGCTGCTAGTGATAGACAACATACTCAGAATGTTACCTGGTGATATGGTGGTAGACAACATACTCAGAATGTTACCTGGTGATATGGTGCTGATAGACAACATACTCAGAATGTTACCTGGTGATATGGTGCTGCTAGACAACATACTTAGAATGTTACCTGGTGATATGGTGCTGTTAGTGATAGACAACACTCAGAATGTTACCTGGTGATATGGTGCTGATAGACAACATACTCAGAATGTTACCTGGTGATATGGTGCTGCTAGTGATAGACAACATACTCAGAATGTTACCTGGTGATATGGTGCTGATAGACAACATACTCAGAATGATACCTGGTGATATGGTGCTGTTAGTGATAGACAACATACTCAGAATGTTACCTGGTGATATGGTGCTGATAGACAACATACTCAGAATGTTACCTGGTGATATGGTGCTGCTAGTGATAGACAACATACTCAGAATGTTACCTGGTGATATGGTGCTGCTAGTGATAGACAACATACTCAGAATGTTACCTGGTGATATGGTGCAGATAGACAACATACTCAGAATGTTACCTGGTGATATGGTGCTGATAGACAACATACAGAATGTTACCTGGTGATATGGTGCTGCTAGACAACATACTTAGAATGTTACCTGGTGATATGGTGCTGTTAGTGATAGACAACATACTCAGAATGTTACCTGGTGATATGGTGCTGCTAGACAACATACTCAGAATTTTACCTGGTGATATGGTGCTGCTAGTGATAGACAACATACTCAGAATGTTACCTGGTGATATGGTGCTGTTAGACAACATACTCAGAATGTTACTTGGTGATATGGTGCTGTTAGTGATAGACAACATACTCAGAATGTTACCTGGTGATATGGTGCTGATAGACAACATACTCAGAATGTTACCTGGTGATATGGTGCTGCTAGACAACATACTTAGAATGTTACCTGGTGATATGGTGCTGTTAGTGATAGACAACATACTCAGAATGTTACCTGGTGATATAGACAACATACTCAGAATTTTACCTGGTGATATGGTGCTGCTAGTGATAGACAACATACTCAGAATGTTACCTGGTGATATGGTGCTGATAGACAACATACTCAGAATGTTACCTGGTGATATGGTGCTGTTAGTGATAGACAACATACTCAGAATGTTACCTGGTGATATGGTGCTGATAGACAACATACTCAGAATGTTACCTGGTGATATGGTGCTGCTAGTGATAGACAACATACTCAGAATGTTACCTGGTGATATGGTGCTGCTAGTGATAGACAACATACTCATAATGTTCCCTGGTGATATGGTGCAGATAGACAACATACTCAGAATGTTACCTGGTGATATGGTGCTGATAGACAACATACTCAGAATGTTACCTGGTGATATGGTGCTGCTAGACAACATACTTAGAATGTTACCTGGTGATATGGTGCTGTTAGTGATAGACAACATACTCAGAATGTTACCTGGTGATATGGTGCTGATAGACAACATACTCAGAATGTTACCTGGTGATATGGTGCTGCTAGTGATAGACAACATACTCAGAATGTTACCTGGTGATATGGTGCTGATAGACAACATACTCAGAATGTTACCTGGTGATATGGTGCTGTTAGTGATAGACAACATACTCAGAATGTTACCTGGTGATATGGTGCTGATAGACAACATACTCAGAATGTTACCTGTGATATGGTGCTGCTAGACAACATACTTAGAATGTTACCTGGTGATATGGTGCTGTTAGTGATAGACAACATACTCAGAATGTTACCTGGTGATATGGTGCTGCTAGACAACATACTCAGAATGTTACCTGGTGATATGGTGCTGCTAGTGATAGACAACATACTCAGAATGTTACCTGGTGATATGGTGCTGATAGACAACATACTCAGAATGATACCTGGTGATATGGTGCTGTTAGTGATAGACAACATACTCAGAATGTTACCTGGTGATATGGTGCTGATAGACAACATACTCAGAATGTTACCTGGTGATATGGTGCTGCTAGTGATAGACAACATACTCAGAATGTTACCTGGTGATATGGTGCTGCTAGTGATAGACAACATACTCAGAATGTTACCTGGTGATATGGTGCTGCTAGTGATAGACAACATACTTAACCTGGTGATATGGTGCTGATAGACAACATACTCAGAATGTTACCTGATAGTCAGAATGTTATGGTGATATGGTGCTAGACAACATACTTAGAATGTTACCTGGTGATATGGTGCTGTTAGTGATAGACAACATACTCAGAATGTTACCTGGTGATATGGTGCTGCTAGACAACATACTCAGAATTTTACCTGGTGATATGGTGCTGCTAGTGATAGACAACATACTCAGAATGTTACCTGGTGATATGGTGCTGATGGACAACATACTCAGAATGATACCTGGTGATATGGTGCTGTTAGTGATAGACAACATACTCAGAATGTTACCTGGTGATATGGTGCTGCTAGTGATAGACAACATACTCAGAATGTTACCTGGTGATATGGTGCTGCTAGTGATAGACAACATACTCAGAATGTTACCTGGTGATATGGTGCTGATAGACAACATACTCAGAATGTTACCTGGTGATATGGTGCTGCTAGTGATAGACAACATACTCAGAATGTTACCTGGTGATATGGTGCTGCTAGTGATAGACAACATACTCATAATGTTCCCTGGTGATATGGTGCAGATAGACAACATACTCAGAATGTTACCTGGTGATATGGTGCTGATAGACAACATACACAGAATGTTACCTGGTGATATGGTGCTGCTAGTGATAGACAACATACTCAGAATGATACCTGGTGATATGGTGCTGATAGACAACATACTCAGAATGTTACCTGGTGATATGGTGCTGCTAGTGATAGACAACATACTCAGAATGTTACCTGGTGATATGGTGCTGCTAGACAACATACTCAGAATGTAATCTGGTGATATGGTGCTGCTTGACAACATACTCAGAATGTTACCTGGTGATATGGTGCTGATAGACAACATACTCAGAATGTTACCTGGTGATATGGTGCTGCTAGACAACATACTTAGAATGTTACCTGGTGATATGGTGCTGTTAGTGATAGACAACATACTCAGAATGTTACCTGGTGATATGGTGCTGTTAGACAACATACTCAGAATGATACCTGGTGATATGGTGCTGTTAGTGATAGACAACATACTCAGAATGTTACCTGGTGATATGGTGCTGATAGACAACATACTCAGAATGATACCTGGTGATATGGTGCTGTTAGTGATAGACAACATACTCAGAATGTTACCTGGTGATATGGTGCTGATAGACAACATACTCAGAATGTTACCTGGTGATATGGTGCTGATAGACAACATACTCAGAATGTTACCTGGTGATATGGTGCTGCTAGTGATAGACAACATACTCAGAATGTTACCTGGTGATATGGTGCTGCTAGTGATAGACAACATACTCATAATGATATGGTCAGACAAATACACAGAATGTTACCTGGTGATATGGTGCTGCTAGTGATAGACAACATACTCAGAATGATACCTGGTGATATAGACAACATACTCAGAATGTTACCTGGTGATATGGTGCTGATAGACAACATACTCAGAATGTTACCTGGTGATATGGTGCTGCTAGACAACATATAGAATGTTACCTGGTGATATGGTGCTGTTAGTGATAGACAACATACTCAGAATGTTACCTGGTGATATGGTGCTGTTAGACAACATACTCAGAATGATACCTGGTGATATGGTGCTGTTAGTGATAGACAACATTCTCAGAATGTTCCCTGGTGATATGGTGCTGATAGACAACATACTCAGAATGATACCTGGTGATATGGTGCTGATAGACAACATACTCAGAATGTTACCTGGTGATATGGTGCTGTTAGACAACATACTCAGAATGTTACTTGGTGATATGGTGCTGTTAGTGATAGACAACATACTCAGAATGTTACCTGGTGATATGGTGCTGCTAGTGATAGACAACATACTCAGAATGTTACCTGGTGATATGGTAGTGATAGACAACATACTCAGAATGATACCTGGTGATATGGTGCTGATAGACAACATACTCAGGTTACCTGGTGATATGGTGCTGCTAGTGATAGACAACATACTCAGAATGTTACCTGGTGATATGGTGCTGCTAGTGATAGACAACATACTCAGAATGATACCTGGTGATATGGTGCTGTTAGTGATAGACAACATACTCAGAATGTTACCTGGTGATATGGTGCTGATAGACAACATACTCAGAATGTTACCTGGTGATATGGTGCTGATAGACATCATACTCAGAATGTTACCTGGTGATATGGTGCTGCTAGTGATAGACAACATACTCAGAATGTTACCTGGTGATATGGTGCTGCTAGACAACATACTCAGAATGTACCTGGTGATATGGTGCTGCTTGACAACATACTCAGAATGTTACCTGGTGATATGGTGCTGATAGACAACATACTCAGAATGTTACCTGGTGATATGGTGCTGATAGACAACATACTCAGAATGTTACCTGGTGATATGGTGCTGCTAGTGATAGACAACATACTCAGAATGTTACCTGGTGATATGGTGCTGATAGACAACATACTCAGAATGTTACCTGGTGATATGGTGCTGTTAGTGATAGACAACATACTCAGAATGTTACCTGGTGATATGGTGCTGATAGACAACATACTCAGAATGTTACCTGGTGATATGGTGCTGATAGACAACATACTCAGAATGTTACCTGGTGATATGGTGCTGCTAGTGATAGACAACATACTCAGAATGTTACCTGGTGATATGGTGCTGCTAGTGATAGACAACATACTCATAATGTTCCCTGGTGATATGGTGCAGATAGACAACATACTCAGAATGTTACCTGGTGATATGGTGCTGATAGACAACATACACAGAATGTTACCTGGTGATATGGTGCTGCTAGTGATAGACAACATACTCAGAATGATACCTGGTGATATGGTGCTGATAGACAACATACTCAGAATGTTACCTGGTGATATGGTGCTGCTAGTGATAGACAACATACTCAGAATGTTACCTGGTGATATGGTGCTGCTAGACAACATACTCAGAATGTAATCTGGTGATATGGTGCTGCTTGACAACATACTCAGAATGTTACCTGGTGATATGGTGCTGATAGACAACATACTCAGAATGTTACCTGGTGATATGGTGCTGCTAGACAACATACTTAGAATGTTACCTGGTGATATGGTGCTGTTAGTGATAGACAACATACTCAGAATGTTACCTGGTGATATGGTGCTGTTAGACAACATACTCAGAATGATACCTGGTGATATGGTGCTGTTAGTGATAGACAACATACTCAGAATGTTACCTGGTGATATGGTGCTGATAGACAACATACTCAGAATGATACCTGGTGATATGGTGCTGTTAGTGATAGACAACATACTCAGAATGTTACCTGGTGATATGGTGCTGATAGACAACATACTCAGAATGTTACCTGGTGATATGGTGCTGATAGACAACATACTCAGAATGTTACCTGGTGATATGGTGCTGCTAGTGATAGACAACATACTCAGAATGTTACCTGGTGATATGGTGCTGCTAGTGATAGACAACATACTCAGAATGTTCCCTGGTGATATGGTGCAGATAGACAACATACTCAGAATGTTACCTGGTGATATGGTGCTGATAGACAACATACTCAGAATGTTACCTGGTGATATGGTGCTGCTAGTGATAGACAACATACTCAGAATGATACCTGGTGATATGGTGCTGATAGACAACATACTCAGAATGTTACCTGGTGATATGGTGCTGTTAGTGATAGACAACATACTCAGAATGTTACCTGGTGATATGGTGCTGCTAGTGATAGACAACATTTACATTTCAGAATCTTATACCTACAAATTGGTGCATTCACCTTATATGGTGACAGTCACTTAACAATAGTGCATCTAAAAACTTAGGGGGGGTGAGAGGGATTACTTATCCTATCCTAGGTATTCCTTAAAGAGGTGGGGTTTCAGGTGTCTCCGGAAGGTGGTGATTGACTCAGAATGTTACCTGGTGATATGGTGCTGTTAGACAACATACTCAGAATGTTACCTGACAACATACTCAGAATGATACCTGGTGATATGGTGCTGATAGACAACATACTCAGAATGTTACCTGGTGATATGGTGCTGCTAGTGATAGACAACATACTCAGAATGTTACCTGGTGATATGGTGCTGATAGACAACATACTCAGAATGTTACCTGGTGATATGGTGCTGCTAGTGATAGACAACATACTCAGAATGTTACCTGGTGATATGGTGCTGATAGTGATAGACAACATACTCAGAATGTTACCTGGTGATATGGTGCTGATAGTGATAGACAACATACTCAGAATGTTACCTGGTGATATGGTGCTGCTAGACAACATACTCAGAATGTTACCTGGTTATATGGTGCTGCTAGTGATAGACAACATACTCAGAATGTTACCTGGTGATATGGTGCTGCTAGTGATAGACAACATACTCATAATGTTCCCTGGTGATATGGTGCAGATAGACAACATACTCAGAATGTTACCTGGTGATATGGTGCTGATAGACAACATACTCAGAATGTTACCTGGTGATATGGTGCTGCTAGTGATAGACAACATACTCAGAATGATACCTGGTGATATGGTGCTGATAGACAACATACTCAGAATGTTACCTGGTGATATGGTGCTGCTAGTGATAGACAACATACTCAGAATGTTACCTGGTGATATGGTGCTGATAGACAACATACTCAGAATGTTACCTGGTGATATGGTGCTGCTAGTGATAGACAACATACTCAGAATGTTACCTGGTGATATGGTGCTGATAGACAACATACTCAGAATGTAATCTGGTGATATGGTGCTGCTTGACAACATACTCAGAATGTTACCTGGTGATATGGTGCTGATAGACAACATACTCAGAATGTTACCTGGTGATATGGTGCTGCTAGACAACATACTCAGAATGTTACCTGGTGATATGGTGCTGTTAGTGATAGACAACATACTCAGAATGTTACCTGGTGATATGGTGCTGTTAGACAACATACTCAGAATGATACCTGGTGATATGGTGCTGTTAGTGATAGACAACATACTCAGAATGTTACCTGGTGATATGGTGCTGATAGACAACATACTCAGAATGATACCTGGTGATATGGTGCTGTTAGTGATAGACAACATACTCAGAATGTTACCTGGTGATATGGTGCTGATAGACAACATACTCAGAATGTTACCTGGTGATATGGTGCTGATAGACAACATACTCAGAATGTTACCTGGTGATATGGTGCTGCTAGTGATAGACAACATACTCAGAATGTTACCTGGTGATATGGTGCTGCTAGTGATAGACAACATACTCAGAATGTTCCCTGGTGATATGGTGCAGATAGACAACATACTCAGAATGTTACCTGGTGATATGGTGCTGATAGACAACATACTCAGAATGTTACCTGGTGATATGGTGCTGCTAGTGATAGACAACATACTCAGAATGATACCTGGTGATATGGTGCTGATAGACAACATACTCAGAATGTTACCTGGTGATATGGTGCTGTTAGTGATAGACAACATACTCAGAATGTTACCTGGTGATATGGTGCTGCTAGTGATAGACAACATACTCAGAATGTTATCCAGAGCGACTTACAAATTGGTGCATTCACCTGGTGATATGGTGCAGTGATAGACAACATGCATCTAAAAACTTCAGAATGTTACTAGGTATTCCTGGTGGTTTCAGGTGTCTATGGTGTTCCTGCTGAGGGAGTTTGATAGACAACATACTCAGAATGTTAGATATGTTAGACAACATACTCAGAATGTTACCTGGTGATATGGTGCTGCTAGTGATAGACAACATACTCAGAATGTTACCTGGTGATATGGTGCTGATAGACAACATACTCAGAATGTTACCTGGTGATATGGTGCTGCTAGTGATAGACAACATACTCAGAATGTTACCTGGTGATATGGTGCTGATAGTGATAGACAACATACTCAGAATGTTACCTGGTGATATGGTGCTGTTAGTGATAGACAACATACTCAGAATGTTACCTGGTGATATGGTGCTGATAGACAACATACTCAGAATGTTACCTGGTGATATGGTGCTGATAGACAACATACTCAGAATGTTACCTGGTGATATGGTGCTGATAGACAACATACTCAGAATGTTACCTGGTGATATGCTAGTGTTAGACAACATACTCAGAATGTTACCTGGTGATATGGTGCTGATAGACAACATACTCAGAATGTTACCTGGTGATATGGTGCTGTTAGTGATAGACAACATACTCAGAATGTTACCTGGTGATATGGTGCTGATAGACAACATACTCAGAATGTTACCTGGTGATATGGTGCTGATAGACAACATACTCAGAATGTTACCTGGTTATATGGTGCTGCTAGTGATAGACAACATACTCAGAATGTTACCTGGTGATATGGTGCTGCTAGTGATAGACAACATACTCATAATGTTCCCTGGTGATATGGTGCAGATAGACAACACACTCAGAATGTTACCTGGTGATATGGTGCTGATAGACAACATACACAGAATGTTACCTGGTGATATGGTGCTGCTAGTGATAGACAACATACTCAGAATGATACCTGGTGATATGGTGCTGATAGACAACATACTCAGAATGTTACCTGGTGATATGGTGCTGCTAGTGATAGACACCATACTCAGAATGTTACCTGGTGATATGGTGCTGCTAGACAACATACTCAGAATGTAATCTGGTGATATGGTGCTGCTTGACAACATACTCAGAATGTTACCTGGTGATATGGTGCTGATAGACAACATACTCAGAATGTTACCTGGTGATATGGTGCTGCTAGACAACATACTTAGAATGTTACCTGGTGATATGGTGCTGTTAGTGATAGACAACATACTCAGAATGTTACCTGGTGATATGGTGCTGTTAGACAACATACTCAGAATGATACCTGGTGATATGGTGCTGTTAGTGATAGACAACATACTCAGAATGTTACCTGGTGATATGGTGCTGATAGACAACATACTCAGAATGATACCTGGTGATATGGTGCTGTTAGTGATAGACAACATACTCAGAATGTTACCTGGTGATATGGTGCTGATAGACAACATACTCAGAATGTTACCTGGTGATATGGTGCTGATAGACAACATACTCAGAATGTTACCTGGTGATATGGTGCTGCTAGTGATAGACAACATACTCAGAATGTTACCTGGTGATATGTGCTGCTAGTGATAGACAACATACTCAGAATGTTCCCTGGTGATATGGTGCAGATAGACAACATACTCAGAATGTTACCTGGTGATATGGTGCTGATAGACAACATACTCAGAATGTTACCTGGTGATATGGTGCTGCTAGTGATAGACAACATACTCAGAATGATACCTGGTGATATGGTGCTGATAGACAACATACTCAGAATGTTACCTGGTGATATGGTGCTGTTAGTGATAGACAACATACTCAGAATGTTACCTGGTGATATGGTGCTGCTAGTGATAGACATTTACATTTACATTTAAGTCATTTAGCAGACGCTCTTATCCAGAGCGACTTACAAATTGGTGCATTCACCTTATGACATCCAGTGGGACAGTCACTTAACAATAGTGCATCTAAAAACTTAGGGGGGTGAGATGGGATTGCTTATCCTATCCTAGACAAGAGGTGGGGTTTCATACGGAAGGTGGTGAATGCTGTACCTGGTGAGTTTGTTCCACAACATACTCAGAATGTTACCTGGTGATATGGTAGTGATAGACAACATACTCAGAATGATACCTGGTGATATGGTGCTGATAGACAACATACTCAGAATGTTACCTGGTGATATGGTGCTGCTAGTGATAGACAACATACTCAGAATGTTACCTGGTGATATGGTGCTGATAGATAGACAACATACTCAGAATGTTACCTGGTGATATGGTGCTGCTAGTGATAGACAACATACTCAGAATGTTACCTGGTGATATGGTGCTGATAGTGATAGACAACATACTCAGAATGTTACCTGGTGATATGGTGCTGATAGTGATAGACAACATACTCAGAATGTTACCTGGTGATATGGTGCTGTTAGACAACATACTCAGAATGATACCTGGTGATATGGTGCTGTTAGTGATAGACAACATACTCACAATGTTACCTGGTGATATGGTGCTGATAGACAACATATTCAGAATGATACCTGGTGATATGGTGCTGTTAGTGATAGACAACATACTCAGAATGTTACCTGGTGATATGGTGCTGATAGACAACATACTCAGAATGTTACCTGGTGATATGGTGCTGATAGACATCATACTCAGAATGTTACCTGGTGATATGGTGCTGCTAGTGATAGACAACATACTCAGAATGTTACCTGGTGATATGGTGCTGCTAATGATAGACAACATACTCATAATGTTACCTGGTGATATGGTGCTGATAGACAACATACTCAGAATGTTACCTGGTGATATGGTGCTAATAGACAACATACACAGAATGTTACCTGGTGATATGGTGCTGCTAGTGATAGACAACATACTCAGAATGTTACCTGGTGATATGGTGCTGCTAGACAACATACTCAGAATGTAATCTGGTGATATGGTGCTGCTTGACAACATACTCAGAATGTTACCTGGTGATATGGTGCTGATAGACAACATACTCAGAATGTTACCTGGTGATATGGTGCTGATAGACAACATACTCAGATTGTTACCTGGTGATATGGTGCTGATAGACAACATACTCAGAATGATACCTGGTGATATGGTGCTGTTAGTGATAGACAACATACTCAGAATGTTACCTGGTGATATGGTGCTGATAGACAACATACTCAGAATGTTACCTGGTGATATGGTGCTGATAGACAACATACTCAGAATGTTACCTGGTGATATGGTGCTGCTAGTGATAGACAACATACTCAGAATGTTACCTGGTGATATGGTGCTGCTAGTGATAGACAACATACTCAGAATGTTCCCTGGTGATATGGTGCAGATAGACAACATACTCAGAATGTTACCTGGTGATATGGTGCTGATAGACAACATACTCAGAATGTTACCTGGTGATATGGTGCTGCTAGTGATAGACAACATACTCAGAATGATACCTGGTGATATGGTGCTGATAGACAACATACTCAGAATGTTACCTGGTGATATGGTGCTGTTAGTGATAGACAACATACTCAGAATGTTACCTGGTGATATGGTGCTGCTAGTGATAGACAACATACTCAGAATGTTACCTGGTGATATGGTAGTGATAGACAACATACTCAGAATGATACCTGGTGATATGGTGCTGATAGACAACATACTCAGAATGTTACCTGGTGATATGGTGCTGCTAGTGATAGACAACATACTCAGAATGTTACCTGGTGATATGGTGCTGATAGACAACATACTCAGAATGTTACCTGGTGATATGGTGCTGATAGACAACATACTCAGAATGTTACCTGGTGATATGGTGCTGCTAGTGATAGACAACATACTCAGAATGTTACCTGGTGATATGGTGCTGCTAGTGATAGACAACATACTCAGAATGTTCCCTGGTGATATGGGATAGACAACATACTCAGAATGTTACCTGGTGATATGGTGCTGATAGACAACATACTCAGAATGTTACCTGGTGATATGGTGCTGCTAGTGATAGACAACATACTCAGAATGTTACCTGGTGATATGGTGCTGATAGACAACATACTCAGAATGTTACCTGGTGATATGGTGCTGTTAGTGATAGACAACATACTCAGAATGTTACCTGGTGATATGGTGCTGCTAGTGATAGACAACATACTCAGAATGTTACCTGGTGATATGGTAGTGATAGACAACATACTCAGAATGATACCTGGTGATATGGTGCTGATAGACAACATACTCAGAATGTTACCTGGTGATATGGTGCTGCTAGTGATAGACAACATACTCAGAATGTTACCTGGTGATATGGTGCTGATAGTGATAGACAACATACTCAGAATGTTACCTGGTGATATGGTGCTGCTAGTGATAGACAACATACTCAGAATGTTACCTGGTGATATGGTGCTGATAGTGATAGACAACATACTCAGAATGTTACCTGGTGATATGGTGCTGATAGTGATAGACAACATACTCAGAATGTTACCTGGTGATATGGTGCTGTTAGACAACATACTCAGAATGATACCTGGTGATATGGTGCTGTTAGTGATAGACAACATACTCATAATGCTACCTGGTGATATGATAGACAACATATTCAGAATGATACCTGGTGATATGGTGCTGTTAGTGATAGACAACATACTCAGAATGTTACCTGGTGATATGGTGCTGATAGACAACATACTCAGAATGTTACCTGGTGATATGGTGCTGATAGACATCATACTCAGAATGTTACCTGGTGATATGGTGCTGCTAGTGATAGACAACATACTCAGAATGTTACCTGGTGATATGGTGCTGCTAATGATAGACAACATACTCATAATGTTACCTGGTGATATGGTGCTGATAGACAACATACTCAGAATGTTACCTGGTGATATGGTGCTAATAGACAACATACACAGAATGTTACCTGGTGATATGGTGCTACTAGTGATAGACAACATACTCAGAATGTTACCTGGTGATATGGTGCTGCTAGACAACATACTCAGAATGTAATCTGGTGATATGGTGCTGCTTGACAACATACTCAGAATGTTACCTGGTGATATGGTGCTGATAGACAACATACTCAGAATGTTACCTGGTGATATGGTGCTGATAGACAACATACTCAGATTGTTACCTGGTGATATGGTGCTGCTAGTGATAGACAACATACTCAGAATGTTACCTGGTGATATGGTGCTGCTCGTGATAGACAACATACTCAGAATGTTACCTGGTGATATGGTGCTGATAGTGATAGACAACATACTCAGAATGTTACCTGGTGATATGGTGCTGCTATACAACATACTCAGAATGTTACCTGGTGATATGGTGCTGCTAGACAACATACTCAGAATGTTACCTGGTGATATGGTGCTGCTAGACAACATACTCAGAATGTTACCTGGTGATATGGTGCTGCTAGTGATAGACAACATACTCAGAATGTTACCTGGTGATATGGTGCTGCTAGTGTTAGACAACATACTCAGAATGTTACCTGGTGATATGGTGCTGATAGACAACATACTCAGAATGATACCTGGTGATATGGTGCTGTTAGTGATAGACAACATACTCAGAATGTTACCTGGTGATATGGTGCTGATAGACAACATACTCAGAATGTTACCTGGTGATATGGTGCTGATAGACAACATACTCAGAATGTTACCTGGTGATATGGTGCTGCTAGTGATAGACAACATACTCATAATGTTCCCTGGTGATATGGTGCAGATAGACAACATACTCAGAATGTTACCTGGTGATATGGTGCTGATAGACAACATACTCAGAATGTTACCTGGTGATATGGTGCTGCTAGTGATAGACAACATACTCAGAATGATACCTGGTGATATGGTGCTGATAGACAACATACTCAGAATGTTACCTGGTGATATGGTGCTGCTAGTGATAGACAACATACTCATAATGTTACCTGGTGATATGGTGCTGATAGACAACATACTCAGAATGTTACCTGGTGATATGGTGCTAATAGACAACATACACAGAATGTTACCTGGTGATATGGTGCTGCTAGTGATAGACAACATACTCAGAATGTTACCTGGTGATATGGTGCTGCTAGACAACATACTCAGAATGTAATCTGGTGATATGGTGCTGCTTGACAACATACTCAGAATGTTACCTGGTGATATGGTGCTGATAGACAACATACTCAGAATGTTACCTGGTGATATGGTGCTGATAGACAACATACTCAGATTGTTACCTGGTGATATGGTGCTGCTAGTGATAGACAACATAATCAGATTGTTACCTGGTGATATGGTGCTGCTCGTGATAGACAACATACTCAGAATGTTACCTGGTGATATGGTGCTGATAGTGATAGACAACATACTCAGAATGTTACCTGGTCAGAATATGGTGATATGGTGCTGATAGACAACATACTCAGAATGTTACCTGGTGATATGGTGCTGCTAGACAACATACTCAGAATGTTACCTGGTGATATGGTGCTGCTAGTGATAGACAACATACTCAGAATGTTACCTGGTGATATGGTGCTGCTAGTGATAGACAACATACTCAGAATGTTACCTGGTGATATGGTGCTGATAGACAACATACTCAGAATGATACCTGGTGATATGGTGCTGTTAGTGATAGACAACATACTCAGAATGTTACCTGGTGATATGGTGCTGATAGACAACATACTCAGAATGTTACCTGGTGATATGGTGCTGATAGACAACATACTCAGAATGTTACCTGGTGATATGGTGCTGCTAGTGATAGACAACATACTCATAATGTTCCCTGGTGATATGGTGCAGATAGACAACATACTCAGAATGTTACCTGGTGATATGGTGCTGATAGACAACATACACAGAATGTTACCTGGTGATATGGTGCTGCTAGTGATAGACAACATACTCAGAATGTTACCTGGTGATATGGTGCTGATAGACAACATACTCAGATTGTTACCTGGTGATATGGTGCTGCTAGTGATAGACAACATAATCAGATTGTTACCTGGTGATATGGTGCTGCTCGTGATAGACAACATACTCAGAATGTTACCTGGTGATATGGTGCTGCTAGACAACATACTCAGAATGTTACCTGGTGATATGGTGCTGCTAGACAACATACTCAGAATGTAATCTGGTGATATGGTGCTGCTTGACAACATACTCAGAATGTTACCTGGTGATATGGTGCTGATAGACAACATACTCAGAATGTTACCTGGTGATATGGTGCTGATAGACAACATACTCAGAATGTTACCTGGTGATATGGTGCTGCTAGTGATAGACAACATACTCATAATGTTCCCTGGTGATATGGTGCAGATAGACAACATACTCAGAATGTTACCTGGTGATATGGTGCTGATAGACAACATACACAGAATGTTACCTGGTGATATGGTGCTGCTAGTGATAGACAACATACTCAGAATGATACCTGGTGATATGGTGCTGATAGACAACATACTCAGATTGTTACCTGGTGATATGGTGCTGCTAGTGATAGACAACATAATCAGATTGTTACCTGGTGATATGGTGCTGCTCGTGATAGACAACATACTCAGAATGTTACCTGGTGATATGGTGCTGCTAGACAACATACTCAGAATGTTACCTGGTGATATGGTGCTGCTAGACAACATACTCAGAATGTAATCTGGTGATATGGTGCTGCTTGACAACATACTCAGAATGTTACCTGGTGATATGGTGCTGATAGACAACATACTCAGAATGTTACCTGGTGATATAGTGCTGATAGACACCATACTCAGATTGTTACCTGGTGATATGGTGCTGCTAGTGATAGACAACATACTCAGAATGTTACCTGGTGATATGGTGCTGCTAGTGATAGACAACATACTCAGAATGTTACCTGGTGATATGGTGCTGATAGTGATAGACAACATACTCAGAATGTTACCTGGTGATATGGTGCTGCTAGACAACATACTCAGAATGTTACCTGGTGATATGGTGCTGCTAGTGATAGACAGCGTACTCAGAATGTTACCTGGTGATATGGTGCTGATAGACAACATACTCAGAATGTTACATGGTGATATGGTGCTGTTAGTGATAGACAACATACTCAGAATGTTACCTGGTGATATGGTGCTGTTAGTGATAGACAACATACTCAGAATGTTACCTGGTGATATGGTGCTGCTAGTGATAGACAACATACTCAGAATGATACCTGGTGATATGGTGCTGATAGACAACATACTCAGAATGTTACCTGGTGATATGGTGCTGATAGACAACATACTCAGAATGATACCTGGTGATATGGTGCTGTTAGTGATAGACAACATACTCAGAATGTTACCTGGTGATATGGTGCTGCTAGACAACATACTCAGAATGTTACCTGGTGATATGGTGCTGTTAGTGATAGACAACATACTCAGAATGTTACCTGGTGATATGGTGCTGATAGACAGCGTACTCAGAATGTTACCTGGTGATATGGTGCTGATAGACAACATACTCAGAATGTTACCTGGTGATATGGTGCTGTTAGTGATAGACAACATACTCAGAATGTTACCTGGTGATATGGTGCTGTTAGTGATAGACAACATACTCATAATGTTCCCTGGTGATATGGTGCAGATAGACAACATACTCAGAATGTTACCTGGTGATATGGTGCTGATAGACAACATACACAGAATGTTACCTGGTGATATGGTGCTGCTAGTGATAGACAACATACTCAGAATGATACCTGGTGATATGGTGCTGATAGACAACATACTCAGAATGTTACCTGGTGATATGGTGCTGCTAGTGATAGACAACATACTCAGAATGTTACCTGGTGATATGGTGCTGCTAGACAACATACTCAGAATGTAATCTGGTAATATGGTGCTGCTTGACAACATACTCAGAATGTTACCTGGTGATATGGTGCTGATAGACAACATACTCAGAATGTTACCTGGTGATATGGTGCTGATAGACAACATACTCAGAATGTTACCTGGTGATATGGTGCTGCTAGTGATAGACAACATACTCAGAATGTTACCTGGTGATATGGTGCTGATAGTGATAGACAACATACTCAGAATGTTACCTGGTGATATGGTGCTGCTAGACAACATACTCAGAATGTTACCTGGTGATATGGTGCTGCTAGTGATAGACAACATACTCAGAATGTTACCTGGTGATATGGTGCTGCTAGTGATAGACAACATACTCATAATGTTCCCTGGTGATATGGTGCAGATAGACAACATACTCAGAATGTTACCTGGTGATATGGTGCTGATAGACAACATACACAGAATGTTACCTGGTGATATGGTGCTGCTAGTGATAGACAACATACTCAGAATGTTACCTGGTGATATGGTGCTGATAGACAACATACTCAGAATGTTACCTGGTGATATGGTGCTGCTAGTGATAGACAACATACTCAGAATGTTACCTGGTGATATGGTGCTGCTAGACAACATACTCAGAATGTAATCTGGTGATATGGTGCTGCTTGACAACATACTCAGAATGTTACCTGGTGATATGGTGCTGCTAGTGATAGACAACATACTCAGAATGTTACCTGGTGATATAGTGCTGATAGACACCATACTCAGATTGTTACCTGGTGATATGGTGCTGCTAGTGATAGACAACATAATCAGAATGTTACCTGGTGATATGGTGTGCGTGATAGACAACATACTCAGAATGTTACCTGGTGATATGGTGCTGCCTGATAGTGATAGACAACATACTCAGAATGTTACCTGGTGATATGGTGCTGCTAGACAACATACTCAGAATGTTACCTGGTGATATGGTGCTGCTAGTGATAGACAACATACTCAGAATGTTACCTGGTGATATGGTGCTGCTAGTGATAGACAACATACTCATAATGTTCCCTGGTGATATGGTGCAGATAGACAACATACTCAGAATGTTACCTGGTGATATGGTGCTGATAGACAACATACACAGAATGTTACCTGGTGATATGGTGCTGCTAGTGATAGACAACATACTCAGAATGATACCTGGTGATATGGTGCAGATAGACAACATACTCAGAATGTTACCTGGTGATATGGTGCTGATAGACAACATACTCAGAATGATACCTGGTGATATGGTGCTGTTAGTGATAGACAACATACTCAGAATGTTACCTGGTGATATGGTGCTGCTAGACAACATACTCAGAATGTTACCTGGTGATATGGTGCTGTTAGTGATAGACAACATACTCAGAATGTTACCTGGTGATATGGTGCTGATAGACAGCATACTCAGAATGTTACCTGGTGATATGGTGCTGATAGACAACATACTCAGAATGTTACATGGTGATATGGTGCTGTTAGTGATAGACAACATACTCAGAATGTTACCTGGTGATATGGTGCTGTTAGTGATAGACAACATACTCAGAATGTTACCTGGTGATATGGTGCTGCTAGTGATAGACAACATACTCAGAATGTTACCTGGTGATATGGTGCTGCTAGACAACATACTCATAATGTAATCTGGTGATATGGTGCTGCTTGACAACATACTCAGAATGTTACCTGGTGATATGGTGCTGATAGACAACATACTCAGAATGTTACCTGGTGATATAGTGCTGATAGACAACATACTCAGATTGTTACCTGGTGATATGGTGCTGCTAGTGATAGACAACATAATCAGATTGTTACCTGGTGATATGGTGCTGCTCGTGATAGACAACATACTCAGAATGTTACCTGGTGATATGGTGCTGCTAGACAACATACTCAGAATGTAATCTGGTGATATGGTGCTGCTTGACAACATACTCAGAATGTTACCTGGTGATATGGTGCTGATAGACAACATACTCAGAATGTTACCTGGTGATATAGTGCTGATAGACACCATACTCAGATTGTTACCTGGTGATATGGTGCTGCTAGTGATAGACAACATAATCAGATTGTTACCTGGTGATATGGTGCTGCTCGTGATAGACAACATACTCAGAATGTTACCTGGTGATATGGTGCTGATAGTGATAGACAACATACTCAGAATGTTACCTGGTGATATGGTGCTGCTAGACAACATACTCAGAATGTTACCTGGTGATATGGTGCTGCTAGTGATAGACAGCGTACTCAGAATGTTACCTGGTGATATGGTGCTGATAGACAACATACTCAGAATGTTACATGGTGATATGGTGCTGTTAGTGATAGACAACATACTCAGAATGTTACCTGGTGATATGGTGCTGTTAGTGATAGACAACATACTCAGAATGTTACCTGGTGATATGGTGCTGCTAGTGATAGACAACATACTCAGAATGATACCTGGTGATATGGTGCTGATAGACAACATACTCAGAATGTTACCTGGTGATATGGTGCTGATAGACAACATACTCAGAATGATACCTGGTGATATGGTGCTGTTAGTGATAGACAACATACTCAGAATGTTACCTGGTGATATGGTGCTGCTAGACAACATACTCAGAATGTTACCTGGTGATATGGTGCTGTTAGTGATAGACAACATACTCAGAATGTTACCTGGTGATATGGTGCTGATAGACAGCGTACTCAGAATGTTACCTGGTGATATGGTGCTGATAGACAACATACTCAGAATGTTACATGGTGATATGGTGCTGTTAGTGATAGACAACATACTCAGAATGTTACCTGGTGATATGGTGCTGTTAGTGATAGACAACATACTCATAATGTTCCCTGGTGATATGGTGCAGATAGACAACATACTCAGAATGTTACCTGGTGATATGGTGCTGATAGACAACATACACAGAATGTTACCTGGTGATATGGTGCTGCTAGTGATAGACAACATACTCAGAATGATACCTGGTGATATGGTGCTGATAGACAACATACTCAGAATGTTACCTGGTGATATGGTGCTGCTAGTGATAGACAACATACTCAGAATGTTACCTGGTGATATGGTGCTGCTAGACAACATACTCAGAATGTAATCTGGTGATATGGTGCTGCTTGACAACATACTCAGAATGTTACCTGGTGATATGGTGCTGATAGACAACATACTCAGAATGTTACCTGGTGATATGGTGCTGCTAGTGATAGACAACATACTCAGATTGTTACCTGGTGATATGGTGCTGCTAGTGATAGACAACATAATCAGATTGTTACCTGGTGATATGGTGCTGCTCGTGATAGACAACATACTCAGAATGTTACCTGGTGATATGGTGCTGATAGTGATAGACAACATACTCAGAATGTTACCTGGTGATATGGTGCTGCTAGACAACATACTCAGAATGTTACCTGGTGATATGGTGCTGCTAGTGATAGACAACATACTCAGAATGTTACCTGGTGATATGGTGCTGCTAGTGATAGACAACATACTCATAATGTTCCCTGGTGATATGGTGCAGATAGACAACATACTCAGAATGTTACCTGGTGATATGGTGCTGATAGACAACATACTCAGAATGTTACCTGGTGATATGGTGCTGCTAGTGATAGACAACATACTCAGAATGATACCTGGTGATATGGTGCTGATAGACAACATACTCAGAATGTTACCTGGTGATATGGTGCTGCTAGTGATAGACAACATACTCAGAATGTTACCTGGTGATATGGTGCTGCTAGACAACATACTCAGAATGTAATCTGGTGATATGGTGCTGCTTGACAACATACTCAGAATGTTACCTGGTGATATGGTGCTGATAGACAACATACTCAGAATGTTACCTGGTGATAAGTGCTGATAGACACCATACTCAGATTGTTACCTGGTGATATGGTGCTGCTAGTGATAGACAACATAATCAGATTGTTACCTGGTGATATGGTGCTGCTCGTGATAGACAACATACTCAGAATGTTACCTGGTGATATGGTGCTGATAGTGATAGACAACATACTCAGAATGTTACCTGGTGATATGGTGCTGCTAGACAACATACTCAGAATGTTACCTGGTGATATGGTGCTGCTAGTGATAGACAACATACTCAGAATGTTACCTGGTGATATGGTGCTGCTAGTGTTAGACAACATACTCAGAATGTTACCTGGTGATATGGTGCTGATAGACAACATACTCAGAATGTTACCTGGTGATATGGTGCTGATAGACAACATACACAGAATGTTACCTGGTGATATGGTGCTGCTAGTGATAGACAACATACTCAGAATGATACCTGGTGATATGGTGCAGATAGACAACATACTCAGAATGTTACCTGGTGATATGGTGCTGATAGACAACATACTCAGAATGATACCTGGTGATATGGTGCTGTTAGTGATAGACAACATACTCAGAATGTTACCTGGTTATATGGTGCTGCTAGACAACATACTCAGAATGTTACCTGGTGATATGGTGCTGTTAGTGATAGACAACATACTCAGAATGTTACCTGGTGATATGGTGCTGATAGACAGCGTACTCAGAATGTTACCTGGTGATATGGTGCTGATAGACAACATACTCAGAATGTTACATGGTGATATGGTGCTGTTAGTGATAGACAACATACTCAGAATGTTACCTGGTGATATGGTGCTGTTAGTGATAGACAACATACTCAGGATGTTACCTGGTGATATGGTGCTGCTAGTGATAGACAACATACTCAGAATGTTACCTGGTGATATGGTGCTGCTAGACAACATACTCAGAATGTAATCTGGTGATATGGTGCTGCTTGACAACATACTCAGAATGTTACCTGGTGATATGGTGCTGATAGACAACATACTCAGAATGTTACCTGGTGATATAGTGCTGATAGACACCATACTCAGATTGTTACCTGGTGATATGGTGCTGCTAGTGATAGACAACATAATCAGATTGTTACCTGGTGATATGGTGCTGCTCGTGATAGACAACATACTCAGAATGTTACCTGGTGATATGGTGCTGATAGTGATAGACAACATACTCAGAATGTTACCTGGTGATATGGTGCTGCTAGACAACATACTCAGAATGTTACCTGGTGATATGGTGCTGCTAGTGATAGACAACATACTCAGAATGTTACCTGGTGATATGGTGCTGCTAGTGATAGACAACATACTCATAATGTTCCCTGGTGATATGGTGCAGATAGACAACATACTCAGAATGTTACCTGGTGATATGGTGCTGATAGACAACATACACAGAATGTTACCTGGTGATATGGTGCTGCTAGTGATAGACAACATACTCAGAATGATACCTGGTGATATGGTGCTGATAGACAACATACTCAGAATGTTACCTGGTGATATGATGCTGCTAGTGATAGACAACATACTCAGAATGTTACCTGGTGATATGGTGCTGCTAGACAACATACTCAGAATGTAATCTGGTGATATGGTGCTGCTTGACAACATACTCAGAATGTTACCTGGTGATATGGTGCTGATAGACAACATACTCAGAATGTTACCTGGTGATATAGTGCTGATAGACACCATACTCAGATTGTTACCTGGTGATATGGTGCTGCTAGTGATAGACAACATAATCAGATTGTTACCTGGTGATATGGTGCTGCTCGTGATAGACAACATACTCAGAATGTTACCTGGTGATATGGTGCTGATAGTGATAGACAACATACTCAGAATGTTACCTGGTGATATGGTGCTGCTAGACAACATACTCAGAATGTTACCTGGTGATATGGTGCTGCTAGACAACATACTCAGAATGTTACCTGGTGATATGGTGCTGATAGACAACATACTCAGGATGATACCTGGTGATATGGTGCTGATAGACAACATACTCAGAATGTTACCTGGTGATATGGTGCTTCTAGGGATAGACAACATACTCAGAATGTTCCCTGGTGATATGGTGCTGATAGACAACATACTCAGAATGATACCTGGTGATATGGTGCTGTTAGTGATAGACAACATACTCAGAATGTTACCTGGTGATATGGTGCTGCTAGACAACATACTCAGAATGTTACCTGGTGATATGGTGCTGTTAGTGATAGACAACATACTCAGAATGTTACCTGGTGATATGGTGCTGATAGACAGCGTACTCAGAATGTTACCTGGTGATATGGTGCTAATAGACAACATACTCAGAATGTTACATGGTGATATGGTGCTGTTAGTGATAGACAACATACTCAGAATGTTACCTGGTGATATGGTGCTGTTAGACAACATACTCAGAATGTTACCTGGTGATATGGTGCTTCTAGGGATAGACAACATACTCAGAATGTTCCCTGGTGATATGGTGCTGATAGACAACATACTCAGAATGATACCTGGTGATATGGTGCTGTTAGTGATAGACAACATACTCAGAATGTTACCTGGTGATATGGTGCTGCTAGACAACATACTCAGAATGTTACCTGGTGATATGGTGCTGTTAGTGATAGACAACATACTCAGAATGTTACCTGGTGATATGGTGCTGATAGACAGCGTACTCAGAATGTTACCTGGTGATATGGTGCTAATAGACAACATACTCAGAATGTTACATGGTGATATGGTGCTGTTAGTGATAGACAACATACTCAGAATGTTACCTGGTGATATGGTGCTGTTAGACAACATACTCAGAATGATACCTGGTGATATGGTGCTGTTAGACAACATACTCAGAATGATACCTGGTGATATGGTGCTGATGGACAACATACTCAGAATGATACCTGGTGATGTGGTGCTGATAGACAACTGTGGAAGGACCACTAGAGGGCAGGCTGGGCTCATGGATAGTAGCCCAACAAAGCATGGGAGACAAGGTAACAAGAGTCAATTAAGCACAGCTGACGGTACTAATGAGATACTCTCCTTCCCCTATAAAAGAGAGAATGGAACCAGCAGAGAGGGGGAAACTATCTCTGGAAGATGGCCACCGAGAGAGAGAAGCTGTGCTGAAAGAACCACTAAGACGGTGACAAACCCGTGATTTATGTTTGTTTTAGTTTAAAGATTATCCTATTATGTTCTTGTTTCATCTGGAGAAGAAGATGTGTGTTTTTCCTTGGAAGATTTTTCATTGATTATGTTAGAATGTTTTTGTTGACAAAATACCCTCAATAGAGAACCGTGTTCAATCAGAAAAACCTACCCCTGACTCGTTTATTCCACCTTCCCGCTTTAGAGTGACGCCTAATTACTTGGTACGCTCACACAACATACTCAGATTGTTACCTGGTGATATGGTGCTGTTAGTGATAGACAACATACTCAGAATGTTACCTGGTGATATGGTGCTGTTAGTGATAGACAACATACTCACAATGTTACCTGGTGATATGGTGCTGATGGACAACATACTCAGAATGTTATCTGGTGATATGGTGCTGTTAGTGATAGACAACATACTCAGAATGTTACCTGGTGATATGGTGCTGTTAGTGATAGACAACATACTCAGAATGTTACCTGGTGATATGGTGCTGATGGACAACATACTCAGAATGTTATCTGGTGATATGGTGCTGATGGACAACATACTCAGAATGTTATCTGGTGATATGGTGCTGATGGACAACATACTCAGAATGTTATCTGGTGATATGGTGCTGATAGTGATAGACAACTTACTCAGAATGTTACCTGGTGATATGGTGCTGATAGTGATAGACAACTTACTCAGAATGTTACCTGGTGATATGGTGCTGATAGTGATAAACAACATACTCAGAATGTTACCTGGTGATATGGTGCTGCTAGACAACATACTCAGAATGTTACCTGGTGATATGGTGCTGCTAGACAACATACTCAGAATGTTACCTGGTGATATGGTGCTGATAGTGATAAACAACATACTCAGAATGTTACCTGGTGATATGGTGCTGATAGTGATAAACAACATACTCAGAATGTTACCTGGTGATATGGTGCTGATGGACAACATACTCAGAATGTTACCTGGTGATATGGTGCTGATAGTGATAAACAACATACTCAGAATGTTACCTGGTGATATGGTGCTGATGGACAACATACTCAGAATGTTACCTGGTGATATGGTGCTGATAGTGATAAACAACATACTCAGAATGTTACCTGGTGATATGGTGCTGATAGACAACATACTCAGAATGTTACCTGGTGATATGGTGCTGATAGTGATAAACAACATACTCAGAATGTTACCTGGTGATATGGTGCTGATGGACAACATACTCAGAATGTTACCTGGTGATATGGTGCTGATAGTGATAAACAACATACTCAGAATGTTACCTGGTGATATGGTGCTGATGGACAACATACTCAGAATGTTATCTGGTGATATGGTGCTGATAGTGATAGACAACATACTCAGAATGTTACCTGGTGATATGGTGCTGATAGTGATAGACAACTTACTCAGAATGTTACCTGGTGATATGGTGCTGATAGACAACATACTCAGAATGTTACCTGGTGATATGGTGCTGCTAGACAACATACTCAGAATGTTACCTGGTGATATGGTGCTGTTAGTGATAGACAACATACTCAGAATGTTACCTGGTGATATGGTGCTGTTAGTGATAGACAATTTCAGAATGTTACCTGGTGATATGGTGAATAGACAACATACTCAGAATGATACCTGGTGATATGGTGATGATAGTGATAATATTTAGAGACAGAATAGCTCAGAGATGGCCTGATGCAGTTATTTAGGGTACAGTTCAGAGATGGCCTGATGCAGTTATTTAGAGGACAGTTCAGAGATGGCCTGATGCAGTATAGTGCAGTTATTTAGAGGACAGTTCAGAGATGGCCTGATGCAGTATAGTGCAGTTATTTAGAGGACAGTTCAGAGATGGCCTGATGCAGTTATTTAGAGGACAGTTCAGAGATGGCCTGATGCAGTTATTTAGCGGACAGTTCAGAGCTGGCCTGATGCAGTATAGTGCAGTTATTTAGAGGACAGTTCAGAGATGGCCTGATGCAGTTATTTAGAGGACAGTTCAGAGATGGCCTGATGCAGTATAGTTCAGTTATTTAGAGGACAGTTCAGAGATGGCATGATGCAGTTATTTAGAGGACAGTTCAGAGATTAGGTTAGCAGATGTTATTGGTCACATGGTTAGCAGATGTTAATGGTCACATAGTTCAGTTATTTAGAGGACAGTTCAGAGATGGCATGATGCAGTTATTTAGAGGACAGTTCAGAGATTAGGTTAGCAGATGTTATTGGTCACATGGTTAGCAGATGTTATTGGTCACATGGTTAGCAGATGTTATTGGTCACATGGTTAGCAGATGTTATTGGTCACATGGTTAGCAGATGTTAATGGTCACATGGTTAGCAGATGTTATTGGTCACATGGTTAGCAGATGTTATTGGTCACATACACATGGTTAGCAGATGTTATTGGTCCTCATACACATGGTTAGCAGATGTTATTGGTCACATACACATGGCTAGCAGATGTGATTGGTCACATACACATGGTTAGCAGATGTTATTGGTCGCATACACATGGTTAGTAGATGTTATTGGTTACATACACATGGTTAGCAGATGTGATTGGTCACATACACATGGTTAGTAGATGTTATTGGTTACATACACATGGTTAGCAGATGTTATTGGTCACATACACATGGTTAGCAGAGGTTATTGGTCACATACACATGGTTAGCAGATGTTAAATGCGAGTGTAGTGAAATGCTTGTGCTTCTAGTTCCCAACAGTGCAGCAATATATCTAACATGTAATATCTAACAATTCCACAACAACTACCCAATACACCAAACTCAAAGTAAAGGAATGGAATAAGAATATATTATAATACATATATATATAATATATACATATAAATATGTGGATGAGCAATGACAGAGCGGCACAGGCAACATACATTAGAATAAAAATGAAATAAAATACAGTATAGACACTACCGTTAAAAAGTTTGGGTTACGCAGAAATGTCCTTGTTTTTGAAAGAAAAGCACATTTTTGTCCGTTAAAACAACACCAAATTGATCATAAATACAGTGTTACATTATTAATTAATGTTAATTAATGTTAATTAATGTTAATGTTGTAAATGACTGTTGTAGCTGGAAACGGCTGATTTATTTATGGAATATCTACAAAGGTGTACAGAGGGCCATTATCAGCAACCATCACTCCTGTGTTAGCTAATCCAAGTTTATCATTTTAAAAGGCTAATTGATCATTAGAAAAGCTTTTTCCAATTATGTTAGCACAGCTGAAAACTGTTGGGCTGATAATAGAAGCAATAAAACTGGCCTTCTTTAGACTAGTTGAGAATCTGGAGTATCAGCATTTGTTGGTTTGGTTACAGGCTCAAAATGGCCAGAAACAAGTAACTTTCTTCTGAAACTTGTCAGTCTATTCGTGTTCTGACAAATGAAGGCTATTCCATGTGAGAAATTGCCAAGAAACTCTCATACACAGAACAGTGCAAACTGTCTCATACCAGAATAGAAAAAGGAGTGGGAGGCCCCGGTGCACAACTGAGCAAGAGGACAAGTACATTAGAGTGTCTAGTTTGAGAAACAGACCCCTCGTAAGTACCTGCAAAACACCAGTCTCAACGTCAACAGTGAAGAGGCGACTCTGGGATGCTGGCCTTTCAGGCAGAGTTCCCCTGCCCAGTCTTAACGTCAACAGTGAAGAGGCGACTCCTGGATGCTGGCCTTCCAGGCAGAGTTGCCCTACCCAGTGTCTATGCTCTTTTGCCCATCTTAATATTGTCTTCTTATTGGCCAGCCTGAGATATGGCTTTTTCTTTACAACTCTGCCTAGAAGGCCAGCATCCCGGAGCCACTTGAATCAGCCACTTGAAAGCTTGCGAGGCGTCTGCCTCTCACCCAGTCTGGGCTACTGGCAGGCCCTACATTGGCTTGGCAATTCATATACCATTTGGGATGTTTATGGGAAAACATAACTGATATGCCCAGCTGTTTCACCCCGTACAACCAGCTCGGTTGGGTGGACTCTGAGGTCTGAAGCTTTGAAATTGCTATTTGGATTCATCACCCACCTGTAGCCTACCGTAGGTGTGAACTGTCACTCAGTGGTTCCCATCTCTGGAAACACACAGAGGGTGCCAGAGGTTTACAGAGGGTGCCAGAGGTTTACAGCGGGTGCCAGAGGTTTACAGAGGGTGCCAGAGGTTTACAGCGGGTGCCAGAGGTTTACAGCGGGTGCCGGAGGTTTACAGAGGGTGCCAGAGGTTTACAGAGGGTGCCAGAGGTTTACAGAGGGTGCCAGAGGTTTACAGAGGGTGCCAGAGGTTTACAGAGGGTGCCAGAAGTTTACAGAGGTTTCCATTTGGAATGCAGACCGAGGGATACAGGTTTGCAGAGGACTGAACCAACAAACAGAGAGAGAGAGAGAGAAAGAGAGAGAGAGAAGGAACGAGAGAGAGAGAGAGAGAGAGAGAGAGAGAGAGAGAGAGAGAGAAAGAGAGAGAGGAGAGAGGGAGAGAAGGAACGAGAGAGAGAGAGCAGGAACGAGAAAGAGAGCAGGAACGAGAAAGAGAGAGCAGGAACGAGAAAGAGAGCAGGAACGAGAAAGAGAGCAGGAACGAGAAAGAGAGCAGGAACGAGAAAGAGAGCAGGAACGAGAAAGAGAGAGCAGGAACGAGAAAGAGAGCAGGAACGAGAAAGAGAGCAGGAACGAGAAAGAGAGCAGGAACGAGAAAGAGAGAGCAGGAACGAGAAAGAGAGCAGGAACGAGAAAGAGAGAGCAGGAACGAGAAAGAGAGCAGGAACGAGAAAGAGAGAGCAGGAACGAGAAAGAGAGCAGGAACGAGAAAGAGAGCAGGAACGAGAAAGAGAGAGCAGGAACGAGAAAGAGAGCAGGAACGAGAAAGAGAGCAGGAACGAGAAAGAGAGCAGGAACGAGAAAGAGAGCAGGAACGAGAAAGAGAGAGCAGTACACATATAGCGAAATATACAGTTGAAGTCGAAAGTTTACATACACTTAGGTTGGAGTCATTAAAACTCGTTTTTTCAACCACTCCACACATTTCTTGTTGACAAACAATAGATTTGGCAAGTCAATTAGGACATCTACTTTGTGAAAGTCATTTTTACAACAATTGTTTACAGACAGATTATTTCACTTGTAGTTCACTGTATCACAATTCCAATGGGTCAGAAGTTTACATACACTAAGTTGACTGTGCCTTTAAACAGCTTGGAAAATTACATAAAATGATGTCATGGCTTTAGAAGCTTCTGATAGGATAATTGACATCATTTGAGTCAATTGAAGGTGTACCTGTTGATCTATTTCAAGGCCTACCTTCAAACACAGTGCCTCTTTGCTTGACATCATGGGAAAATCAAAAGAAATCAGCCAAGACCTCAGAAGAAAAATTGTAGACCTCCACAGGTCTGGTTCATCCTTGGGAGCAACTTCCAAATGCCTGAAGGTACCACGTTCATCTGTACAAACAATAGTACGCAAGTATAAACACCATGGGACAACGCAGCCGTCATACCGCTCAGGAAGGAGACGCGTTCTGTCTCCTAGAGATGAAGGCACTTTAGTGTGAAAAGTGCAAATCCATCCCAGAACAACAGCAAAGGACCTTGTGAAGATGCTGGAGGAAGCAGGTACAAAAGTATCTATATCCACATTAAAATGAGTCCTATATCGACATAACATGAAAGGCTGTTCAGCAAGGAAGAGGCCACTGCTCCAAAACCCCCATAAAAAAGCCAGACTGTGGATCTCAAGACATCAGTCAGGAAGTTAAAAGCTTGGTCATAAATGGGTCTTCCAAATGGACAATGACCCCAAGTACACTTCTAAAGTTGTGGCAAAATGGCGTAAGGACAACAAAGTCAAGGTATTGGAGTGGCCATCACAAAGCCCTGACCTCAATCCCATAGACAATTTGTGGGCAGGACTGTAAAAGCGTGTGTGAGCAAGGAGGCCTACAAACCTGACTCAGTTACACCAGCTCTGTCAGGAGGAAGGCAAAATTCACCCAATTTATTGTGGGAAGCTTGTGGAAGGCTACCTGAAACCTTTGACCCAAGTTAAACAATTTGAAGGCAATGCTACCAAATACTAATTGAGTGTATGTAAACTTCTGACCCACTGGGAATGTGATGAAAGAAACTAAAGCTGAAACAAGTCATTCTCTCCACTATTATTCTGACATTTCACATTCTTAAAATAAAGTGGTGATCCTAACTGACCTAGACAGGGATTTCTACTCAGATAAAATGTCAGGAATTGTGAATAGCTGAGTTTAAATATATTTGGCTAAGGTGTATGTAAACTTCTGACTTAAAATGTACTTATGAGATGAGTAATGTAGGATATGTAAACATTATTAGAGTGGCATTATTTAAAGTGACTAGTGATACCATTATTAAATCAATTTATTAAAGTGGCCAGTGATTTGTGTTTGTAAATTGACATCAGCCTATTTATGTTAGTGATGGCTGTTTAACAGTCTGATGGTCTTCAAGAGAGAAGCTTTATTTCTTTTCCAGTCTCTCTTAATAAATGGATTTAATAATGGTGTCACGAGTCGCTTTCAATAATGCCATTGTAATAATGTTTACATATCCTACATTACAAATATCATATGTGCAGCACATATTCCAGATCCACGGACTCCCGGTGGACATGGTTTCCGACCAGGGTCCTCAGTTCTCGTCACGGTTCCTGAAGGTGTTCTACACAGTCATTGGGTTGTCGGTCAGCCTGTCCTCCGGGTTCCACCCTCAGTCCAACGGACACTCGGAGAGAGCCAATCAAGACCTGGAGACGACTCTTCGCTGCCTTGTCTCCGCCAACACCACTACCTTTAGCCAGCAACTTGTGTGGGTTGTATACGGCCTGACCTTGACCTGTCATTTGCCTACCCCTTTTGGTAATAAACGTTTGTCACTTCGAAACTGTCTGCATTTGGGTCTTCTCCCGAACCTTGACACAATGGTCCAGCAAACAGACCTGTTACTACCAAATGACCCAGTACACAGCCCTGTTACTACCTAATGACCCAGCACACAGACCTGTTACTACCTAATGACCCAGTACACAGCCCTGTTACTACCTAATGACCCAGAGTGGTGTGTGTTCAGAGTGGTGTGGGTTCAGGGTGTTGTGGGTTCAGAATGGTGTGGGTTTCAGAGTGGGTTGGGTTCAGAGTGGGTTGGGTTCAGAGTGGTATTGGTTCAGAGTGGTGTGGGTTCAGAGTGGGTTGGGTTCAGAGTGGTGTAGGCTTAGAGTGGTGTGGGTTCAGAGTGGGTTGGGTTCAGAGTGGTGTGGTGTGGGTTCAGAGTGGGTTGGGTTCAGAGTGGTGTGGGCTCAGTGGATTCGGCTCAGAGTGGTGTGGGTTCAGAGTGGTGTGGGTTCAGAGTGGTGTGGTGTGGGTTCAGAGTGATGTGGGTTTCAGAGTGGGTTGGGTTCAGAGTGATGTGGGTTTCAGAGTGGGTTGGGTTCAGAGTGATGTGGGTTTCAGGGTGGGTTGGGTTCAGAGTGATGTGGGTTTCAGAGTGGGTTGGGTTCAGAGTGATGTGGGTTTCAGAGTGGGTTGGGTTCAGAGTGGGTTGGGTGCAGAGTGGTGTTGGTTCAGAGGGGTGTGGGTTCAGAGTGGGTTGGGTTCAGAGTGGGTTGGGTTCAGAGTGGTGTGGGTTCAGAGTGGTGTTGGTTCAGAGTGGTGTAGGCTCAGAGTGGTGTGGGTTCAGAGTGGTATTGGTTCAGAGTGGTGTGGGTTCAGAGTGGGTTGGGTTCAGAGTGGTGTAGGCTCAGAGTGGTGTAGGCTCAGAGTGGTGTGGGTTCAGAGTGGGTTGGGTTCAGAGTGGTGTGGGTTCAGAGTGGGTTTTGGTTCAGAGTGGTGTGGGTTCAGAGTGGGTTGGGTTCAGAGTGGTGAGGGTTCAGAGTGGTGTGGGTTCAGAGTGGTGTAGGCTCAGAGTGGTGTGGGTTCAGAGTGATGTGGGTTCAGAGTGGGTTTTGGTTCAGAGTGGTGTGGGTTCAGAGTGGGTTTTGGTTCAGAGTGGTGAGGGTTCAGAGTGGGGTTTGGTTCAGAGTGGTGAGGGTTCAGAGTGGGTTTTGGTTCAGAGTGGTGTAGGCTCAGAGTGGGTTTTGGTTCAGAGTGGTGAGGGTTCAGAGTGGTGAGGGTTCAGAGTGCTGTGGGTTCAGAGTGGTGAGGGTTCAGACTGGTAATAACAAGCATTCTGCTTTGTGGATGTATTGCTACTGGTCCATACGGCATTTTCCTTTCTTCTGTGACAGGTTTGTGTGTGTGTGTGTGAGAGTGGGCACGTGTGTGTGTGTGTGTGGGGGCACGTGTTTGTGTGTGTGTGTGTGGGCACATGTGTGTGTGTGATTGATTCAGAGTGCGAAGAATTTCTTCCCGGGGTGATTAAAGAGCGATTTCACACACTCTTGGGTGTTCCTATCAGAAGTGCGTGAGAACCGTGACCAGTACGAATCACACATTTTCCAGTCTGTGATAGCAACACCAACACATTACACAGTAGTCTGATTTCACTACTCTGTGATGCCCTGTCTTGATACTATTGAGGTTAAATCCTTTCAACCCCATTACTGGCCTGAGTTCAATAAAGGGTGAATAGTTTGCCAACAATAGCTTATGTTAGCTAACACATTCCATTTGTTTTTTTGTTAGTCATGAACATCGTATCCAACTTTAGTTGACAGTCTGAGAAAGGTAGCGTGTGGTGAAAGTGAGTGTCTATTTCGGGTCTAAACTACTACAACAAATACTATTGTGGCCATGTAGGCTTTCTTTACATGTAGTAAGAATAACTAAGTAATTTGCCTCTAAAATGCCACCTGTAATCCTCACAAAAAGGATCTGTTTGATATTTCACCGGAACATTTTGGAATGTTCATTTAAATCGTCCAACTGAAATTGTTACCAGGGAACATGTTTGACTGACCGTGGTTACCAGGGAACATGTTTGACTGACCGTGGTTACCAGGGAACATGTTTGACTGACCATGGTTGACCGTGGTTACCAGGGAACATGTTTGACTGACCGTGGTTGACCGTGGTTACCAGGGAACATGTTTGACTGACCGTGGTTGACTGTGGTTACCAGGGAACATATTTGACTGACCGTGGTTACCAGGGAACATGTTGGACTGACTGTGGTTACCGTGGTTACCAGGGAACATATTTGACTGACCGTGGTTACCAGGGAACATGTTTGACTGACCGTGGTTACCAGGGAACATGTTGGACTGACCGTGGTTGACCGTGGTTACCAGGGAACATGTTTGACTGACCGTGGTTACCAGGGAACATGTTTGACTGACCGTGGTTGACCATGGTTACCAGGGAACATGTTTGACTGACCGTGGTTACGAGGGAACATGTTTGACTGACCGTGGTTGACCGTGGTTACCAGGGAACATGTTTGACTGACCGTGGTTACCAGGGAACATGTTTGACTGACCGTGGTTACCAGGCAACATGTTTGACTGACCGTGGTTACCAGGGAACATGTTTGACTGACTGTGGTTACCAGGGAACATGTTTGATTGACCGTGGTTACCAAGGAACATGTTCGACTGACCGTGGTTACCAGGGAACATGTTTGACTGACCGTGGTTACCAGGGAACATGTTTGACTGACTGTGGTTACCAGGGAACATGTTTGACTGACTGTGGTTACCAGGGAACATGTTTGACTGACTGTGGTTACCAGGGAACATGTTTGACTGACCATGGTGTCAAACGTGGTAATGTTGCAAAAGATAACCTTTTTTTTATACTCTGAACACCGTATAATTTGCGAAGAGAAATGTTTTTAAATTCATAAGCATTGCTTCGTTTGTACGATCTGCATACCAGACCTTGTTTTGGCACTTGAATGTTTTCTCATCCATTATTACCTCTCTGGCTGATAAACTCACCCCTTTCAAGCGACTCAGAGTCCAAAAACCGAACTATATACCATACTATATACAGGGACAGTTAATACCACACTATATACAGGGTCAGTTAATACCACACTATATACAGGGTCAGTTAATACCATACTATATACAGGGTCCGTTAATACCATACTATATACAGGGTCAGTTAATACCACACTATATACAGGGTCAGTTATTTAATTACCAACGTTTACCAACTGGTTGCATTGAAGATATATTGTTATTTTCCCCAACCTTTTTATGTTACCATACTCTCTCTATGTTAAGGGCTTTCCAAGAGTCCATTCTGTATAATGGAGAGAAAGGGGGAAAGGTATTCATGGGGGTCATAAACCTCACCCAACAGGGCAACCTCATGACACCAATGTGTTCTTAGGTTGATTACTGCTGATGATTCTAGAACTCACCGTTGTTCCCTTAGGTTTATTACGTGTGATGGTTCTAGAACTCACCATTGTTCCCTTAGGTTTATTACGTGTGATGGTTCTAGAACACACCATTGTTCCCTTAGGTTGATTACTGGTGATGATTCTAGAACTCACCGTTGTTCCCTTAGGTTTATTACGTGTGATGGTTCTAGAACTCACCATTGTTCCCTTAGGTTTATTACGTGTGATGGTTCTAGAACACACCATTGTTCCCTTAGGTTTATTACTGGTGATGATTCTAGAACTCACCATTGTTCCCTTAGGTTTATTACTGGTGATGATTCTAGAACTCACCATTGTTCCCTTAGGTTTATTACTGGTGATGATTCTAGAACTCACCATTGTTCCCTTAGGTTTATTACTAGTGATGATTCTAGAACTCACCATTGTTCCCTTAGGTTGATTACTGGTGATGATTCTAGAACTCACCATTGTTCCCTTAGGTTTATTACTGGTGATGGTTCTAGAACTCACCATTGTTCCCTAAGGTTGATTACTGGTGATGGTTCTAGAACTCACAGTTGTTCCCTTAGGTTGATTAATGATGATGGTTCTAGAACTCACCATTGTTCCCTTAGGTTGATTAATGATGATGGTAATAGAACTCACCATTGTATTTTGTATCAAGAAGTGGATTGGGCCTCTTTCTATGTAAGGAGAGAGCAGCATTTTATTGTGTTGATCTACAAAAGACTCATGCAGAAACTTCCTATGTATCTATCATCATTAATTCAATTTAGACTTACAAATGACCAAACCCAGCCTCAGGCTTGGATAACACTGAAGGCCCATTAAGTCTCCACAGAGTTGGGTAAAGCTGCATTTTGTTTTTTTTGTGTCCTTTATGTGGAACAACGTACACAGCTCTCTGAAATCTGATTTTCTGGTCCCTCTTGGTCAGTTCAGAGTCAGGATCGGAGACTCCTATGTTGATAAATGTGTCTGGTATTCGTAATATGTTTTGTAATGTTGTATGTATGTTTGATGTATTTACGCAGGTCTCATCTGAAAAAGATAACCTCGTCACAGTATGATTTTCATGTAGAAAAAAAATCAAGGTTTCATATTTGCTGCAAACGGAAGACTTGTTTAACTCACCTCTGGTCTAAGAGAAAAGATATGTTTTATGAGGAACAGTACATCATGATGACTGGTCTGTCACTGAAGCGTTAAGGTATTGTGTTTTGGTCTGCCTGCTATTATATGTGATGTTCATAGCTTTTTATTACAGCTATCTGTCTTCTGTGTTGAGCTGCTAAATGATTGATTTCAGTTGTACCAGCGGGCAGGCAAGCAAGCAAGCAAGCAAACACACACACACACACACACACACACACACACACACACACACACACACACACACACACACACACACACACACACACACACACACACACACACACACACACACACACACACACACACACACACACACACACACACACACACACACACACACACACACACACACACACACACACACACATTCTGTTCAAAGGAAAAGAGAGTGCATATTGGAGCATGCGGTGGTAAATGCTCTTGTTCAGGCTCTGGTCTAAGTGTGCAGTGAATGCAGGAAGCTGTTGATTGATTTGTATTGGGAGTCGGGGACCTATATCTGAAAGCACAGCCGGCAGCATTATCAGCACAAAGATATGACTGTAGGCTATTCTATCTTCCTGAAAGATATTAAAGGCATTTCATGTGGAATATATATGTATGTATGTATACAAGCTTTTGTTTACTGATGATTGAAAACATAGGGAAGAGTGGGGTAAGTTGAATACATAGGGAAGAGTGGGGTAAATAGAAAACATAGGGAAGAGTGGGGTAAGTTGAATACATAGGGAAGAGTGGGGTAAGTTGAAAACATAGGGAAGAGGGGGTTAAGTTGATTTTTTTTTTTTTTTTTTTTTTCACCTTTATTTAACCAGGTAGGCTAGTTGAGAACAAGTTCTCATTTGCAACTGTGACCTGGCCAAGATAAAGCATAGCAGTGTGAACAGACAACACAGAGTTACACATGGAATAAACAATTAACAAGTCAATAACACAGTAGAGAAAAATGGGCAGTCTATATACAATGTGTGCAAAAGGCATGAGGAGGTAGGCGAATAATACAATTTTGCAGATTAACACTGGAGTGATAAGTGATCAGATGGTCATGTACAGGTAGAGATATTGGTGTGCAAAAAGCAGAAAAATAAATAAATAAAAACAGTATAAAAACAGTATGGGAATGAGGTAGGTGAAAATGGGTGGGCTATTTTCCTATAGACTATGTACAGCTGCAGCGATCGGTTAGCTGCTCGGATAGCTGATGTTTGAAGTTGGTGAGGAGATAAAAGTCTCCAACTTCAGCGATTTTTGCAATTCGTTCCAGTCACAGGCAGCAGAGTACTGGAACGAAAGGCGGCCAAATGATGTGTTGGCTTTAGGGATGATCAGTGAGATACACCTGCTGGAGCGCGTGCTATGGATGGGTGTTGCCATCGTGACCAGTGAACTGAGATAAGGCGGAGATTTACCTAGCATGGACTTGTAGATGACCTGGAGCCAGTGGGTCTGGCGACGAATATGTAGTGAGGGCCAGCCGACTAGAGCATACAAGTCGCAGTGGTGGGTGGTATAAGGTGCTTTAGTGACAAAACGGATGGCACTGTGATAGACTGCATCCAGTTTGCTGAGTAGAGTGTTGGAAGCCATTTTGTAGATGACATCGCCGAAGTCGAGGATCGGTAGGATAGTCAGTTTTACTAGGGTAAGCTTGGCAGCGTGAGTGAAGGAGGCTTTGTTGCGGAATATAAAGCCGACTCTTGATTTGATTTTCGATTGGAGATGTTTGATGTGGGTCTGGAAGGAGAGTTTGCAGTCTAGCCAGACACCTAGGTACTTATAGATGTCCACATATTCAAGGTCGGAACCATCCAGGGTGGTGATGCTAGTCGGGCATGCGGGTGCAGGCAGCGATCGGTTGAAAAGCATGCATTTGGTTTTACTCGCGTTTAAGAGCAGTTGGAGGCCACGGAAGGAGTGCTGTATGGCATTGAAGCTCGTTTGGAGGTTAGATAGCACAGTGTCCAATGACGGGCCGAAAGTATATAGAATGGTGTCGTCTGCGTAGAGGTGGATCAGGGAATCGCCCGCAGCAAGAGCAACATCATTGATATACACAGAGAAAAGAGTCGGCCCGAGAATTGAACCCTGTGGCACCCCCATAGAGACTGCCAGAGGACCGGACAGCATGACCTCCGATTTGACACACTGAACTCTGTCTGCAAAGTAAACCAGGCAAGGCAGTCATCCGAAAAACCGAGGCTGTTGAGTCTGCCGATAAGAATATGGTGATTGACAGAGTCGAAAGCCTTGGCGAGGTCGATGAAGACGGCTGCACAGTACTGTCTTTTATCGATGGCGGTTATGATATCGTTTAGTACCTTGAGTGTGGCTGAGGTGCACCCGTGACCGGCTCGGAAACCAGATTGCACAGCGGAGAAGGTACGGTGGGATTCGAGATGGTCAGTGACCTGTTTGTTGACTTGGCTTTCGAAGACCTTAGATAGGCAGGGCAGGATGGATATAGGTCTGTAACAGTTTGGGTCCAGGGTGTCTCCCCCTTTGAAGAGGGGGGATGACTGCGGCAGCTTTCCAATCCTTGGGGATCTCAGACGATATGAAAGAGAGGTTGAACAGGCTGGTAATAGGGGTTGCGACAATGGCGGCAGATAGTTTCAGAAATAGCGGGTCCAGATTGTCAAGCCCAGCTGATTTGTATGGGTCCAGGTTTTGCAGCTCTTTCAGAACATCTGCTATCTGGATTTGGGTAAAGGAGAACCTGGAGAGGCTTGGGTGAGGAGCTACGGGGGGGGCGGAGCTGTTGGCCGAGGTTGGAGTAGCCAGGCGGAAGGCATGGCCAGCCGTTGAGAAGTGCTTATTGAAGTTTTCGATAATCATGGATTTATCGGTGGAGACCGTGTTTCCTAGCCTCAGTGCAGTGGGCAGCTGGGAGGAGGTGCTCTTGTTCTCCATGGACTTCACAGTGTCCCAGAACTTTTTGGAGTTGGAGCTACAGGATGCAAACTTCTGCCTGAAGAAGCTGGCCTTAGCTTTCCTGACTGACTGCGTGTATTGGTTCCTGACTTCCCTGAACAGTTGCATATCACGGGGGCTATTCGATGCTATTGCAGTCCGCCACAGGATGTTTTTGTGCTGGTCGAGGGCAGTCAGGTCTGGAGTGAACCAAGGGCTGTATCTGTTCTTGGTTCTGCATTTTTTGAACGGAGCATGCTTATCTAAAATGGTGAGGAAGTTACTTTTAAAGAATGACCATGCATCCTCAACTGACGGGATGAGGTCAATGTCCTTCCAGGATACCCGGGCCAGGTCGATTAGAAAGGCCTGCTCACAGAAGTGTTTTAGGGAGCGTTTGACAGTGATGAGGGGTGGTCGTTTGACTGCGGCTCTGTGGCGGATACAGGCGATGAGGCAGTGATCGCTGAGATCCTGGTTGAAGACAGCAGAGGTATATTTGGAGGGCCAGTTGGTCAGGATGACGTCTATGAGGGTGCCCTTGTTTACAGAGTTAGGGTTGTACCTGGTGGGTTCCTTGATGATTTGAGTGAGATTGAGGGCATCTAGCTTAGATTGTAGGACTGCCGGGGTGTTAAGCATATCCCAGTTTAGGTCACCTAACAGAATGAACTCTGAAGCTAGATGGGGGGGCGATCAATTCACAAATGGTGTCCAGGGCACAGCTGGGAGCTGAGGGGGGGTCGGTAGCAGGCGGCAACAGTGAGAGACTTGTTTCTGGAGAGAGTAATTTTCAAAATTAGTAGTTCAAACTGTTTGGGTATGGACCTGGAAAGTATGACATTACTTTGCAGGCTATCTCTGCAGTAGACTGCGACTCCGCCCCCTTTGGCAGTTCTATCTTGACGGAAGATGTTATAGTTGGGTATGGAAATCTCTGAATTTTTGGTGGCCTTCCTGAGCCAGGATTCAGACACGGCAAGGACATCAGGGTTAGCAGAGTGTGCTAAAGCAGTGAGTAAAACAAACTTAGGGAGGAGGCTTCTGATGTTGACATGCATAAAACCAAGACTTTTTCGATCACAGAAGTCAACAAATGAGGGTACCTGGGGACATGCGGGGCCTGGGTTTACCACAGAGAAGGAGTAGTATGAGGGTACGGCTAAAGGCTATCAAATCTGGTCGCCTAGAGCGTTGGGGGCAGAGGATAAGAGGAGCAGGTTTCTGGGCATGGTAGAATATATTCAGGGCATAATGCGCAGACAGGGGTATGGTGGGGTGCGGGTACAGCGGAGGTAAGCCCAGGCACTGGGTGATGATGAGAGAGGTTGTATCTCTGGACATGCTGGTTGTAATGGGTGATGTCACCGCATGTGTGGGGGGGTGGGACAAGGGAGGTAACAGGGGTATGCAGAGTGGATCTAGGGCACATATGTCAGAGTCAAGGCCCGCGGGCCACATCCGGCCCGCGAGAAGGTTTTTTTTACGGCCCCTGGGATGATCTTGATTTGTTATTAGAACCGGCCCGCAGACCGCAGCAAGCCGGCAGCCCGCAGATCTTTTACACGCACCAATACTACATTTCCCACAATGCAACGGTGACGCACCGAGCAGTAGGCTGCTTCATTTCAATATTTATTGGCACAGCAGTTGTCAGCATCACAGTAAAATTAACTTTCAGATACCCATCAAAAATGGCAAAACGGAAGGTGGACACTGAGAACCGGGGGTTTCAAACAAGGTGGGAGTCGGAGTATTTGTTCACGGAGGTAGCTGGAAAACCTGTGTGTCTTCTGTGTGGAGAAAGTGTGGCGGTACTGAAAGAGTATAATCTGAGACGACATTATGAAACGAAACACGCGGACAAAAACAAGAATATGGACATGGAACAAAGGCTACAAAAGGCAGAGGAATTAAAACGAGGCCTCAAATCTCGACAGGCTCTGTTCAAAAAAGCCAAATCACAAGGCCAGGCTGCTGTCAAGGCCAGTTTTATTTTGGCAGAAGAGATCGCTAAATCAGCCCGGCCATTTACGGAGGGGGATTTCATCAAAAACTGCATGATTAAAGTTTGTGACGAAGTTTGCCCAGAAAAAGGCAACTCTTTTTAAATGTGAGTCTGAGCAGAAACACCATTGCCGAGAGAGTAGACCAGTTGTCCATCAATCTAAAAGAGCAGCTTGTGAAAAAGGGAAAAGATTTCATTGCATATTCCTTGGCTGTGGATGAGAGCACCGACATTTCTGACATTGCCCAGTTGTCAATTTTCATCCGCGGAGTGGACTCCAGCCTAAGCGTGACAGAGGAGTTTTTGGCTTTACGTCCTATGCATGGCACAACTACGGGGCATGATTTGTATGAAGAGGTGTCAAGATGTGTAAATGAGATGGAGCTGCCTTGGGAAAAACTTGTGGGTTTGACAACCGACGGAGCACCTGCGATGTGTGGACACAGGAGCGGACTGGTGGAGAAGATACGGGAAAAGATGCAAGAGGAAAACGCGACAGGTGAGCTGACAGCTTATCATTGTATCATACACCAGGAAGCGTTGTGCGGTAAAGCCTTGAAAATGAAGCATGTAATGAGCATCATCACGCGCACAGTTAACTTTATCAGAGCCAAAGGTTTGAATCACCGCCAGTTCAAGGCATTTCTGACGGAGTTAGAAACGGAGCATGGTGATTTGCCTTATCACACAGAGGTGCGATGGCTAAGCCAGGGAAAGGTGCTTCAAAGATGTTTCGAGCTTCGTGAGGAGATTTGTCTGTTCTTGGACAGCAAAGGGAAAGACACAACACAACTCCGAGACGAAATGTTTCTGTGTGAAATGGCTTTTCTGTGTGACATTACGAGTCCTCTGAATGCAATGAACTTGCAGCTGCAGGGTCGGGATCGTGTCATCTCTGATATGTACAGTACAGTGAAGGCATTTAAAACCAAGTTGAGTGGATGATAGAAAATTGCTATTATTGTTTTTTTCTTTGAAGTAAATTTAGCCCACTTTTGCTAAAATAGAAAATATAGGCTACTGATGGTGCCTTGAATACCGGTTTCTTTCATTTAATGTTCATGTTATGGGGATTTTTATATAAAGGAAATTTGTCTTTTGTGTCTGTTGAAAATTAAAGATTACTGACAGAGCCATAAGAAAATATTGCTTTATTTATCTGATCATATTGGAATATATTTGTTAGGTTTTCAGTAGGTTCAATTAGGTTCACTAGACTATATGCGTCATTTAAAAAATTTTCAATGAACATTCGAACAGTCCGGCCCTCGGCTTGTAGCTAAATTTTTTATTTGGCCCTCCGTCCATTTGACTTTGACACCCCTGATCTAGGGGCTCCATTGTGAACTAAAACAATGATAACTAACCTGAACAACAGTATACAAGGCATATTGACATTTGAGAGAGACATACAGCGAGGCATACAGTAGTCACAGGTGTAGAATTGAGAAAGCTAGCTAAAAACAGTGGGCGAGGCTAATCAGCTAGCACAAGAAACAGCAGGTAAAATGGCGTTGACTAGGCAACTGGGCCGACAGATAAAACAAACAAGCAGAGTGGAGTACCGTGATTAATGGACAGTCCAGTGTGCGTCAGCTATGTAGCCAAGAGATCAGTGTCCAGGGGGCAGCGGTGGATGGGGCAGGGGGGCTGGGCTGGCGAGTGTTATCCAGGTTTTTTTATTTTTTATTTTTTTTATCTAACAATGACTAAATAGCTTGTAGCTAGGAAGAGTGGGGTAAATAGAAAACATAGGGAAGAGTGGGGTAAGTTGAATACATAAGGAAGAGTGGGGTAAGTTGAATACATAGGGAAGAGTGGGGTAAGTTGAATACATAAGGAAGAGTGGGGTAAATAGAAAACATAAGGAAGAGTGGGGTAAATAGAAAACATAAGGAAGAGTGGGGTAAGTTGAATACATAGGGAAGAGTGGGGTAAGTTGAAATCATAGGGAAGAGTGGGGTAAGTTGAAAACATAGGGAAGAGTGGGGTAAGTTGAAAACATAGGGAAGAGTGGGGTTTTTAAACATTCAGTAACACCCCGTCAAGGGAAATATAAGATGTGTATCCCTGGAAATAATCAGAATTAATGTCAACATTACAGTTTTGAAAACAAAGCTTGTCATGAACTAGTGGTCCCATGACACAACTTTCCCCCGGGTGCGGGGTGAATTGAGCTGCAGGACAAGGTGTGTTAAAGCCTCCTACAAATGTCTGTACTGAATGAAATTGTACCACTACCTTTTAAAAAGCCATGTCAATTTCTATTTCTCAAACATGATTCAACACAATCACAATTGCTTTTATGTCTTATAATGATTTTTTGTAACTTTTAACACAGCCTTAACACCTAACAAACACTTTCTTATAACACTTTTAACATCTTTCCTGTTGTTACCTCATATTCCATAATGCTTTGCATTACTACTGGGAAGAAACCTCTCTTCAATTTGCTCCTCTTGCCATTGGCTCAACCATTGACTCAACTTCCAGGCAAAGGCAAACATTTAGACTATATTATGCCACAAAGCTCCTATGATGAACTTGCATGCAAGGTTTAGGACCTCATATTGAAATGATTATGATTTTCTTTGGTTTAGATAAAAACATCATGAAACCTCTAACATTATACATTCATTTGACTTTGCGAAAATCATTTTTCGGAACTAACTTGCTTACTACTTTTTCCATGAAATGATGACCTCTTCCTAAATTGTTGGTAAAATTATAAATTTTTGTTGTTGTATATGAACACGGGGGCCCCTCTTACCCCACTCTCCCCTACATTGATTGAAGATGAATAGTCTCTGCTAAATCAGCGACTATGAAGAGAAACTATGACAATTCCATAAGGTACTGTATAACCAGTAGACACAGTTGAAGTCGGGAGTTTACATACACCTTACCAAAAAAAAAGTATTTTTTAATTTTGTTTTTTAATTCTGTTATTTTACCAGGTAAGTTGACTGAGAACACATTCTCATTTACAGCAACGACCTGGGAAATAGTTACAGGGGAGAGGAGGGGGATGAATGAGCCAATTGTAAACTGGGGATTATTAGGTGACCATGATAGTTTGAGGGCCAGATTGGGAATTTAGCCAGGACACCGGGGTTAACACCCCTACTCTTACGATAAGTGCCATGGGATCTTTAATGACCTCAGAGAGTCAGGACACTCGTTTAATGTCCCATCTGAAAGACGGCACCCTACACAGGGCAGTGTCCCCAATCACTGCCGTGGGGCATTGGGATATTTTTAGACCAGAGGAAAGAGTGCCTCCTACTGGCCCTGCAACACCACTTCCACCATTTACATTTAAACATACATCTAATTTAAACTCCGTTTTTCACCATTCCTGACATTTAATCCAGGTAAAAAGTCATTGTCTTGGGTCAATTAGGATCACCACTTTATTTTAAGAATATGAAATGTCAGAATAATAGTAGAGAGAATGATTTATTTCAGCTTTCAGCACATTCCCAGTGGGTCAGACGTTTACATACACTCAATTCGTATTCGGTAGCGTTGCCTTTAAATTGCTTTATTTGGGTCAAACATTTAATGTAGCCTTCCGCAAGCTTCCACAATAAGTTGGGTGAATTTTGTCTCATTCCTCCTGACAGAGCTGGTGTAACTGAGTCAGGTTTGCAGGTCTCCTTGCTTGCACACGCTTTTTAAGTTCTGCCCACAATTTTTTTTATGGGATAGAGGTCAGGGCTTTGTGATGGCCACTCCAATACCTTGACTTTGTTTTACTTAAGCCATTTTGCCACAACATTGGAAGTATGCTTGGGGTCATTGTCCATTTTGAAGACCCATTTGCGACCAAGGTTTAACTTCCTGAGTGATATCTTGAGATGTTGCTTCAATATATCCACATAATTGTCCGACGTCATGATGCCATCTATTTTGTGAAGTGCACCAGTCCTTCCTGCAGCTAAGCACAGCCACAACATGATGCTGCCACCCCCGTGCTTCACGGTTGGGATGGTGTTCTTCGGCTTGCAACCCTACCCCTTTTTCCTCCAAACATAACAATGGTCATTATGGCCAAACAGTTCTATTTTTGTTTCATCAGACCAGAGGAGATTTCTCCAAAAAGTACAATCTTTGTCCCCATGTGCAGTTGCAAACCACAGTCTGGCTTTTTATGGCGGTGTTGGAGCAGTGGCTTCTTCCTTGCTGAGTGGCCTTTCAGCTTATGTCGATGTAGGCCTAATTTTTACTGTGGATATTGATACTTTTGTACCCATTTCCTCCAGCATCTTCACAAGGTCCTTTGCTGTTGTTCTGGGATTTATTTGCACTTTTCGCGCCATTGTACATTCATCTCTAGGAGACAGAACGCGTCTCCTTCCTGAGCGGTATGACGGCTGCGTTGTCCCATGGTGTTTATACTTGCGTACTATTGTTTGTACAGATGAACGTGGTACCTTCAGGCGTTTGGAAATTGCTCCCAAGGATGAACCAGACTTGTGGAGAACTACAATTATTTTTCTGTCTATAAAAACATGTGGATATTGAGCACGTTGAGATGACAAACTGTTTGGAGTAACCCTAGATTGTAAACTGTCAAAACATATTGATACAGTAGTAGCTAAGATGGGGAGAAGTCTGTCTATAATAAAGCGTTGCTCTTTCTTAACAACACTATCAACAAGGCAGGTCCTACAGGCCCTAGTTTTGGCGCACCTTGACTACTGTTCAGTTGTGTGGTGCCACAAGAAAAGGACTTAGGAAAATTGCAATTGTCTCAGAACAGGGCAGAACCGTTGGCCCTTGGATGTACACAGAGAGCTAATATTAATGACATGCATGTCAGTCTCTCCTGGCTCAAAGTGGAGGAGAGATTGACTTCATCGCTTCTTTTAATTATGAGAGGTATTGACACATTGAATGCACAGAGCTGTCTGTCTAAACTACTGGCACACAGCTCAGACACCCATGTGTATCCCACAAGACATGCCACCAGAGGTCTGTCTAAACTACTGGCACACAGCTCAGACACCCATGTGTATCCCACAAGACATGCCACCAGAGGTCTGTCTAAACTACTGGCACACAGCTCGGACACCCATGTGTATCCCACAAGACATGCCACCAGAGGTCTGTCTAAACTACTGGCACACTGCTCGGACACCCATGTGTATCCCACAAGACATGCCACCAGAGGTCTCTTCACAGTCCTCAAGTCCAGAACAGACTATGAGAGGCGCACAGAACTACATAGAGACATGACAACATGGAACTCTATTCCACAGTACTACATAGAGCCATGACAACATGGAACTCTATTCCACAGTACTACATAGAGCCATGGCTACATGGAACTCTATTCCACAGTACTACATAGAGCCATGACTACATGGAACTCCATTCCACATCAGGTAACTGAATTAAAAAACACCTTATGGAACAGCGTGGTCTGTAAAGCAACACAAACATTGGCACAGACACATGCACAGGCAATAACATACACACACACACGCACGCACGCACGCACACACACACACACACACACACACACACACACACACACACACACACACACACACACACACACACACACACACACACACACACACACACACACACACACACACACACACTGTTAGAGCCGATTTGGACATATTTGTATAAAAGACCGAACATATGGAGCTCCATGTATATTTGTGTAAATATATTAAATATGAATGTAAATGATGAAATATTAGGTACGTACCTTTATGATTTATATTTACCCGATTGAGATATATTAATTTGTTGTTAGTGTAACTCGGACATTTGGCCCCCCCTCTTGCCTGTTCATTGTATTGTGGTAATTGTGTTAGGATAAAGGCAGGAAGTTGGGCCTTCGGGAGAGGGAGTCCTTGCTAGATGCGGGAGCGGTATAGTTTTTTGACCATACAGACATATAGACATACAGACATACAGACCATAATATGTATTTTCCATATCAAGTATTTTGTGCTTTAAGTTGATTGGAGACTCATTTATTTGTTAGATATAAGAAGAATAAACATTTTTGTTGCACCATATCCCTGGATGTCATTGAATGTTTGGCCGTTTGGAAACCTTGAGTGTGGACTGTATGCGTACCAAATAACCCCGCTCCAGGCTTGGGCAGTGGCTATGGTAAAGACGAAAGGAAGCCACTACAATCAAGTCAAAAAACTCCGCGAAGGATTACTATCGGAAGGAAATCTCCGGTTCGGACACACGCTGGATATTGTTCTATTTGTAATTGCATTCGGATCGTAAGGACAGCTCGCTTGGAAGGATTTGAACTCCTAGAATTCGCCAGCCGTGAGTAACCACTGCGAATGAATGAGCTGCCCTGTTCAATGCGGTCATTTGATCATGCATATTATGGAAGCGCAAATGTGCTTTTAAATGGAATGTTTGATAAACTTGGGAATGGAATTCAAAACACAGCGTTGTGAAAACAATTAAGAAGTTTAAGTTTGGGAAACACTGAGATCCTACGCACAATGTAGCCTAATCTTATGTCTAATATTTGGCCTAACGTGGAAATGCAATGCATCAACGCAACAAATTGCAATCTAAGGATCTGAAGATACTGCGTGTTTAAACTTCATTAAAGGGACAACTTATAATGGGATGAAATGTTTAAAACGCATCTAAAATGCCAAACTTGCACATGTTCAATTCAAAATGGGTCAATATGCTGAAATGGAGGACTGTGTTTTAAAGCATTAAAGGAGGTCTAAAGGGGCATTACGTTTAACAATCAAAAACCAACAACTGTGTCATTGTAAATTGTGTGAACTAAAAGTGAATGATGGAGGATGAAATCCCAAATAAGACTCCACTGGAGAGGGCAGAGGAGCATCTAAATTCACTCTATGCAGCCCGGAGAGACAAACTTGGAGTGTGTACACGCAAAATGAATGAAATAAAAGCCCTTCTTGTTGATGGAGGAAACATTGAAACTGTGGATGAGAGTCTTGAAGCATTCCATGCTGTTCTCAATGACTTTAAGAATGCTCATAATTCTGTGCTAGAGCTGGTCACAGTGGAGGAACACGAACAGGAGAGCATTAACTATTATCAACCAAGAATGAGAACTTATGAACATTTCCTGAAAGAGGTGGAAATATGGAAAAAAGGTTAAATCGAGCCACAAACGCTCATTGAACCACACGACAGCATTTCCAATGTGTCAAAAGCATCAAGTAAAACAAAGTCTTCTAAAACTGCTTCCTCAGTGTCCTCTGCACGCCTAAAAGCTGAGGCAGAACGAGCAGCTCTACTAGCTCGCCAAGCATCATTACAGGACAAGCATGCATTGGAACTGGAGAAAGCTCAACTGGAACAACAGAAAGCTCAACTGAATGTTAGGATGGAAAAAAATGGCACTGGAAACGGACATAGCAGCATATAATGCCAAACTGAAGGTTCTGGAGAGTGTTGAGTCAACTTCTCAATCCCATTCTGTGGCAGCCCATTTTCTAAGCCAAGAAGATGGAATGAACTCTTATTATGAGAACCAGGAACCCGAGGTCTATAAGGAACCTGAACCATCACCTGTTGCATTTTCTGCATTAGGTGCAGTTCCAAAGACCCCACTACAAAGAGTTTTACAACAACCGATCACAAAGCCATCAAAACCTATTCAGAAAACAGTCATAAACCACACCCTTCAGCAGCCAACATCGAGGTCTAGCAATCAACACAGAATCAACACTGCGGGTATCAGCCATAATACCAGCCATGATAACCTCACTACTGTCATGCAAAGGCAGAATGAAATTTCTGACCTCCTTGTACTACAGCACAAACAGGCCACACTCCCTGTTAGGGAGATACCCATGTTTGACGGTGATCCTCTAAACTTTAGGCCATTTATGCGTGCATTTGAGCATGGAATAGAAGATAAGACAAGCAGTCACCAGGATAGGCTCTATTACCTGGAACAGTACACCTCTGGTCAGCCCAAGGACCTGGTCCGTAGTTGTCTGCATATGGAAGCCAGAAGAGGCTATGCAGAGGCCAAGAGGTTGTTAAAGGAACACTTTGGCAATGAAATCAAAGTCACCACTGCTTACATGGAAAAAGCTTGGAACTGGATAAACATCAAACCGGATGATGGCAAGGGACTGGGTGGCTATGCACTCTATCTTAGAGGATGCTGTAACGCTATGCAAGACCTACAGAACATGGAAGAGCTTAATCTTCCCTCCAACATAAAGTTGATCATTTCAAAACTTCCCTACAAACTAAGGGAAAAATGGAGGTCTACGGCATGTGATATTTTAGAGAGAAGCCACCTGAGGGCCCAGTTCAGTGACCTTGTGACGTTCATGGAAAAACAGGCCAAAATACTGCAGGATCCGTTGTACGGAGATATCCAAGATCCCCTGACCAACAAAAGGTTTTTTAAAACCAAAACAGAAGCTGACTTTAAACAGCAGTTCAAGTCCAAGAGTAGGGGAAGCAGCTTTGCCACTGCAGTAGATGTACTGGCAGATTGTAACTCGGAAAAACCTCTAAAAGAACAAACATTCAAAATCAAGAAACCAGGCACCTACCCTTCTGATGCTCCCAGTATCTCATGTGTATTTTGCACTGGTGAGCATTTCCTGGTCGACTGCCAACAGGTGAAGGCACAGCCACATGAAGCCAAGATTGAGTTTCTGAGATCAAAAGGCCTTTGTTTTGGCTTTTTGATGAGAGGACACTTAAGCAAAGAATGTAAAAGAAGGATGACCTGTCAGAAATGTCAAAGAAACCACCCCACTATCCTGCACATTGAAGGAAGAGAGAGATTTAGATCTCTGAAGGCAGATACGAGGGGTGTAGCAGTAAAGCGGGAGGAGACTGTCAGCAGTGCACTTGTTTCACTGGAAGCTGGTGAAGATACCGGGGCCGGTACAGATTGTGCACTTGCGATTGTGCCAGTTCAAGTAAAGATGGCAAATGGAAGCAAGTCTACGTTAACCTATGCATTTCTCGATTCTGGTAGCTCAGCAACATTTTGTACAGAGAGACTCATGAGGCAGTTGCAAGCTAAAGGCAGTGAGACTGAAATTCTGCTACGCACAATGGGGCAGGAGAGTCCTACCAAGAGCTTTGAGATATCTAGATTAGAGATTGGCAATGTGGAAGGTGACACATTTCTTGCATTACCAAAGGTCTACACCCAAAATAAGATCCCAGTGACAAGAGAGAACATTCCCACTCAGAAAGATCTCAAAAGGTGGCCATACCTGAAAGAAGTTCAGTTGAAGGAAATTGACGCCGACGTCGAACTCCTGATTGGCGTAAATGCTCCAAAGGCAATGGAACCCTGGAAAATCATAAATAGCCAAGGCAACGGACCGTATGCAGTGAAAACTCTCTTTGGATAGGTGATGAACGGTCCTCTTAACAATTGTACCATGGCAGAAGAATCTGGGCATCCTACGGTGATGGCCAATCGTATCTCAATTGCCGACCTGGGGTTCTTCTTGTAAATCAGTACAACCATGACTTCCCTGAGAGAGGGTATGAAGAGAAAAGTGAGATGTCAGCTGAGGATCGTAGGTTTATGGAGATCGTATCAAGTTCCATAACCCTCAAAGACCATCACTACTACTTACCGTTGCCCTTTCGCAAAAATATGTAGTCCTGCCAAACAATCGTGACATGGCAAAGCAGCGGGCTCTAAATATTATCAGGAAATTCAAGAAGGACAAAGGTTACGCTGCAGAGTACAAAGGCTTCATGGAAGAGATGATAACAAAAGGTTACGCCGAGAAGGTACCACAAGAACAGCTCCTCAGAGAGAAAGGCAAGGTATGGTACATACCACACCATGGCGTTCACCATAAGCGCAAAGGAACGATACGAGTAGTGTTTGACTGTTCATCATCCTATAAAGGTATATCTCTTAACAGTGAACTCCTTCAAGGCCCTGACCTGGCAAACACGCTTATAGGAGTCTTGCTAAGATTTCGGCAAGAGCACATTGCCATGATGGCAGACATCGAAGGAATGTTCCATCAAGTACGTGTCCATGAAGATTACTTAGACTTCCTGCGATTCCTATGGTGGCCGGATGGTGATACTAACAAAAGATTGGAGGAGTACAGAATGACAGTACATCTTTTTGGTGCTATATCCTCTCCAAGTTGTGCAAACTTTGCACTGCGAAGGACTGCAGAAGACAACTGTGAGAGGTACGATGAAGAGGTAATTCAAACAGTCAAGTCCAACTTCTATGTTGATGACTGCCTCAGGTCAGTGGCCACAGAAGAACAAGCCATAGCTCTCACGAAAAACCTCAGGGATGTGTGCTCTCAGGGTGGGTTCAAATTGACCAAGTGGGTCAGCAACAGCCGCACTGTGCTGGCTTCTATCCCTGATGAACACAAAGCCAAGCAGATAAAAGAACTGGACCTGGACAGAGAAAAGCTGCCTGTTGAAAGAGCACTTGGAATCCGATGGAACATTGAAAGTGATGCATTTACCTTCCGAGTCACTGTCAAGAACAGACCCCTTACAAGAAGAGGTATTCTCTCAACTGTCAGCTCTATTTATGATCCATTAGGTTTCCTCGCCCCATTTGTATTAAAGGCAAAGCAAATTCTTCAAGTGCTCTGCAAGCTGAAGTGTGGATGGGACGAAGTCATCCCTGAAGAACACTCTATTTCATGGCAGAGATGGCTCTCAGAGCTGGACCAGCTCTCCAGATTCCAGATAGACAGGTGTATGATGCCTGAGAACTTTGGTCAAGTCAAGACGGCACAGCTGCATCACTTCAGTGATGCAAGTGAACAAGGTTATGGCACGGCAAGTTACCTTAGGTTCACAAACGGTATGGAAAAGGTTCACATTGCATTCATAATGGGGAAATCAAGGGTGACTCCACTCAAGCAGATGACAATCCCCAGACTGGAACTTGCTGCAGCAACATTGGCAGTGCGAGTGGACAGGATGTTAAAGTTGGAGCTCCAGATTGAACTTGAGGAGTCAACTTTTTGGACGGACAGCCAGTCTGTGCTAAAATATATCCGCAATGATACCAAGAAATTCCATACCTTTGTGGCTAATAGGGTTGCTATGATCCGTGACCTATCGAAAGCAAAACAGTGGAGGTATTTGAACTCCAAACACAACCCAGCCGATGATGCCTCAAGAGGATTACATGTTGAAATGTTCCTGAACTCAAAGAGATGGCGTAAAGGACCAGAATTCCTGGAGAAAACAAACTCAATGGCCGAAAGTCCCCGAGGAGATTGGCTCCATCCCTCTGGATGATCCAGAGGTGAGAAAAGACGTAATCATAAACCATACAAGTGTGGAAGAAAAGAGTCCAACCAGCAAACTGATTGAGTACTATTCAACATGGAACAGCTTGAAGAAAGCAGTTGCCTGGATGCTGAAACTGAAGAAACGTCTCCTACAGTTAAGCCAGAAAAGGAAAATTCTCTCTCAAACCGATCCAAGACCAGATCAGTCTGACACACTCACTGAAGGAACAAATTGACAAGTTCAAACTGACGTTTGGAAAAGAAAGTCTGTCTGTGGACGACCTAGATGAAGCAGAAAAGGTCATCATTCGATTTGAACAACGGCATCACTTTAAACAAGAAATTGCACTAGTTGTGAAAGGAAAACAATGTGCCAAGAGAAGTGGCTCAATCTGTAAGCTTGATCCAATTGTTGACAATGGGATTCTGAGAGTAGGAGGAAGGTTAAGCAAGGCTGCTATGCCTACGGAACTAAAGAATCCTATGATCCTGCCCAAAGACGCCTACATCTCTAGACTGATCTTACTCCACATCCATGAGCAGGTTGGCCACTCTGGGAGAGGTCACATGCTTTCTAGACTTCGCCAGCGATATTGGATACCCTGTGCCAACTCTTTAGCAAGGAAGATCCTTAAGAGCTGTGTCTTTTGCAGGCGGATGCAAGCTAGAGCTGGAGAACAGAAGATGGCCGACCTTCCACAAGATCGGGTGTCACCTGATTTGCCGCCTTTCACCCATGTGGGCATAGATTACTTCGGCCCCATAGAGGTGAAGCGAGGCCGCGTTCATGTGAAGCGTTATGGTGTGATCTTTACTTGCCTCGTGAGTCGAGCTGTCCATCTAGAAGTTGCTAGTTATCTGGATACTGATTCCTGCATCAATGCCCTGCGCAGGTTCATCTGTCGAAGGGGCCCAGTAACAAGTATCAGAACAGACAATGGCACCAACTTTGTTGGAACACACAGAGCGCTAGGAGAAGCTATGAAAGAGCTGGATCACAACAAGATTCAAAAAGAATTACTGAAGGAAGGAGTGACATGGTCATTCAACCCTCCCTCTGGAGCCCACCATGGGGGGGTATGGGAGAGGTTGATCCGACTGGTGAAAAAAGATCCTCTATTCACTCCTTAAAGAGCAAGTACTGGATGATGAGGCTTTGCAGACAGCCTTGTGTAAAGTTGAGGCGATTATGAACGACAGACCAATCACTACTGTAACAAATGACCCTAATGATCTAGAACCCCTGACTCCGAACCATCTGCTTCATCTGAAAGCTAAGCCAGTCCTGCCACCAGGACTATTCCAGATAAGCGACCTATACTCACGAAGGAGATGGAAGCAAGTACAATATATCACTGAGCTCTTCTGGAAGAGATGGATCAGGAGTATCTTCCACTTATGCAGGAGCGGAACAAGTGGAACAAAACTAAGAGAAACTTCAGTCCTGGTGACCTCGTGGTCATCGTCGATGACACCGCCCCAAGGAACTCTTGGCTAATGGGGCGTGTGGTGGAGGCTTTGCCAGGGGCCAAAGGTCTTGTCCGGAGCGTCATGGTTAAGACTAAGACCAATATCTTACAGAGACCTATCAATAAACTCTGTCTGCTCCTTGAGGCGACGGAGTGACACACACACACACAGTGCTCCATCTTAGAATCACGTGCACCTCTGATTCGTTGATGTCATACTCTTACATTCTTTGATGTCATACATTTTTGGACGTCAAACTCTTGACATTTTTCAAAGTTGAACACCTTTACACTTCAACTCAGATTGAGATCTATGGACTATTTTCCTATATGGTACCTTGTATATTTGTATATAGCTATAAACTGTAATAGTGCTCTGGTATAGAATGTTTTGTGTATTGGCTCTATGTTTGAATATTAAGTAATTGTTGTGCATTCAGTGCAGTCAACAATTAGGGGCCGGTATGTTAGAGCCGATTTGGACATATTTGTATAAAAGACCGAACATATGGAGCTCCATGTATATTTGTGTAAATATATTAAATATGAATGTAAATGATGAAATATTAGGTACGTACCTTTATGATTTATATTTACCCGATTGAGATATATTAATTTGTTGTTAGTGTAACTCGGACATTTGGCCCCCCTCTTGCCTGTTCATTGTATTGTGGTAATTGTGTTAGGATAAAGGCAGGAAGTTGGGCCTTCGGGAGAGGGAGTCCTTGCTAGATGCGGGAGCGGTATAGTTTTTTGACCATATAGACATACAGACATACAGACCATAATATGTATTTTCCATATCAAGTATTTTGTGCTTTAAGTTGATTGGAGACTCATTTATTTGTTAGATATAAGAAGAATAAACATTTTTGTTGCACCATATCCCTGGATGTCATTGAATGTTTGGCCGTTTGGAAACCTTGAGTGTGGACTGTATGCGTACCAAACAACCCCGCTTCAGGCTTGGGCAGTGGCTATGGTAAAGACTAAAGGAAGCCACTGCACACACACACACACACACGCACGCACGCACGCACGCACGCACGCACGCACGCACGCACGCACGCACACGCACACGCACACGCACACGCAATAACATACACACACACGCACGCATACACACACACACACAATAACATACACACACACGCATGCATACACACACACACACAATAACATACACACACACGCATGCATACACACACACACACAATAACATACACACACACGCATGCACACACACACACACAATAACATACACGCACGCACACACACACACACCGACAATAACATACGCACGCACACACACACACACACACACACAATAACATACACACACACACACACACACACACACACACACACACACACACACACACACACACACACACACACACACACACACACACACACACACACACACACACACACACACACACACACACACACACACACACACACACACACACATACACACACACGCATGCATACACACACACACACAATAACATACACACACACGCATGCATACACACACACACACAATAACATACACACACACGCATGCACACACACACACACAATAACATACACGCACGCACACACACACACACCGACAATAACATACGCACGCACACACACACACACACACACACACACACACACACACACACACACACACACACACACACACACACACACACACACACACACACACACACACACACACACACACACACACACACACACACACACACACACACACACACACACACACACACACACACACATAACATACACACACACACATGCATACACACACACACACAATAACATACACACACACGCATGCATACACACACACACACAATAACATACACACACACGCATGCACACACACACACAATAACATACACACACGCACACACACACACACACACAATAACATACACGCACACACACACACACACACACAATAACACACACACGCACACACACACACACACACACACACACACACACACACACACACACACACACACACACACACACACACACACACACACACACACACACACACACACACACACACACACACACACACACACACACACGCATACACACACACACACAATAACATACACACACACGCATGCATACACACACACACACAATAACATACACACACACGCATGCATACACACACACACACAATAACATACACACACACGCATGCACACACACACACACAATAACATACACGCACGCACACACACACACACCGACAATAACATACGCACGCACACACACACACACACACACACACAATAACATACACACGCGCACACACACACACACACACACACACACACACACACACACACACACACACACACACACACACACACACACACACACAGACAATAACATACACACACACACACACGCACGCACACACACATGGATTTAGTAGTGTAGATATGTGGTAGTGTTGGAGGAGGGGCCTGAGGTCACACAGTGTGTTGTAGATATGTGGTGGAGTAGGGGCCTGAGGGCACACAGTGTGTTGTAGATATGTGGTGGAGTAGGGGCCTGAGGACACACAGTGTGTTGTAGATATGTGGTGGAGGAGGGGCCTGAGGGCACACAGTGTGTTGTAGATATGTGGTGGAGTAGGGGCCTGAGGGCACACAGTGTGTTGTAGATATGTGGTGGAGGAGGGGTCTGAGGGCACACAGTGTGTTTTTAAAATATGTGACTGTTTTGTAATGTTTTTATAATTGTATAAACCTCTCTTAACCTCTCTAGGGGGTGTGGGACGGTAACGTCCCACCTGGCCAACATCCAGTGAAACTGCAGAGCGCAAAATAAAAAAAATACTCAATTCAAATATTAAATTTTCTTGAAAATATATGTGTTATATATCTAAATAAAGCTTAACTTCCTGACGGGGTTCATCACTGCCTGGTATGGCAACTGCTCGGTCTCCGACCGCAAGGCACTACAGAGGGTAGTGCGTATGGCCCGGTACATCACTGGGGCTAAGCTTCCTGCCATCCAGGACCTCTAAACCAGGAGGACTGTGTCTGGGGAAGGTCCTAAAAATCGTATGGCAATAGGTACCGGAGTCTAGCTCCAAGAGCTTCTACCCCCCAAAAAATAAGACTCCTGAACAGCTATTCAAATGTCTGCACAGACTATTTGCACCCCCCCTTCCCCCATATGCTGCTACTATTATCTGTGCATAGCCAATTAACAACTCTACCTGCATGTACATAATTATCTCAATTACCTCGACACGCCGCACATTGACACATTGACTCTGTACCGGTACCTCCTGTATATAGCCTCCACATTGACTCTGTACTGGTACCCCCTGTATATAGCCTCCACATTGACTCTGTACCGGTGCCCCCTGTATATAGCCTCCACATTGACTCTGTACTGGTACCCCCTGTATATAGCCTCCACATTGACTCTGTACCGGTACCCCCTGTATATAGCCTCCACATTGACTCTGTACCAGTACCCCCTGTATATAGCCTCCACATTGACTCTGTACCGTAATACCCTGTATATAGCCTCCACATTGACTCTGTACCAGTACCCCCTGTATATAGCCTCCACATTGACTCTGTACCGTAATACCCTGTATATAGCCTCCACATTGACTCTGTACCGGTACACCCTGTATATAGTCTCCACATTGAGTCTGTACCGGTACCCCCTGTATATAGCCTCCACATTGACTCTGTACCGGTACCCCCTGTATATAGCCTCCACATTGACTCTGTACCAGTACCTCCTGTATATAGCCTCCACATTGACTCTGTACCGGTACCCCCTGTATATAGCCTCCACATTGACTCTGTACCGGTACCCCCTGTATATAGCCTCCACATTGACTCTGTACCGGTACCCCCTGTATATAGCCTCCACATTGACTCTGTACCGGTACCCCCTGTATATAGCCTCCACATTGACTCTGTACCGGTACCCCTGTATATAGCCTCCACATTGACTCTGTACCGGTACTCCCTGTATATAGCCTCCACATTGACTCTGTACGGGTACCCCTGTATATAGCCTCCACATTGACTCTGTACCGGTACCCCTGTATAAAGCCTCCACATTGACTCTGTACCGGTACCCCCTGTATATAGCATCCACATTGACTCTGTACCGGTACCCCCTGTATATAGCCTCCACATTGACTCTGTACCGGTACCCCCTGTATATAGCCTCCACATTGACTCTGTACCGGTACCCCTGTATAAAGCCCTGCTATTGTTATTTACTTTTGCTCTTTAATTAGTTGTTTACTTTACTTTTTTTATTAGATTTTTTTCTTTTTTTTTCTTAAAACTGCATCGTTGGTTAAAGCGCTTGTAAGTAACCATTTCACTGTAAAGTCTACACCTGTATTCGGGCACATGTGACAAATAAAATGTTCTTTTATTTTATTTAGCCTGTATTGTCTTTTTTTCTAATGGATTTGCGGAGCTCGTACCTGCTTGCCTTGTAGGCGTTGCGTGCCACCGAGTCATCGGGGTTTCAATCTGCTGACATTTGTAATGAATTTCCTCCTCTTCTTCCGAAGAGGAGAGGCGAAACGGATCAGAGAACCAATACGCGGCGTGGTAAGTGTCCATGGTTCTTTTTAATACGTTAAGGTACACATGAACAACTGACTACAAAAACAATAAATGTGAAAACTCAAAACAGTCCTATCTGGTGCAATCACAGAGATAGGAACAATCACCCACAAACACACAGTGAAACCCAGGCTACCTAAGTATGATTCTCAATCAGAGACAACTAATGACACCTGCCTCTGATTGAGAACCATACTAGGCCGAAACATAGAAATTCCCAAAACCTAGAAAAACAAACATAGACTGCCCACCCAACTCACGCTCTGACCATACTAACTAAATACAAAACACAGGAAATACAGGTCAGAACGTGACAGTAACCCCCCCCAAAGGTGCGGACTCCGGCCGCAAAACCTTGACCTATAGGGGAGGGTCTGGGTGGGCGTCTGTCCGCGGTGGCGGTTCTGGCACGGGACGCGGACCCCACTTCACCATTGTCTTAGTCTGCCTTATTGTCCACCTCCGTGGCTTTCTCACCATGGCAACCCCTCTCAATGACCCCACTGGACAGAGGGGCAGGGGCTCGGGACAGAGGGGCAGGGGCTCGGGACAGAGGGGCAGGGGCTCGGGACAGAGGGGCAGGGGCTCGGGACAGAGGGGCAGGGGCTCTGGCGCCTCTGGGCTGAGGGGCTCTGGCGCCTCTGGGCTGAGGGGCTCTGGCGCCTCTGGGCTGAGGGGCTCTGGCGCCTCTGGGCTGAGGGGCTCTGGCAGCGGCGCCGGACAGGTGGGAGGCTCCGGCACCGGCAACAGACAGGCGGGAGCACCTGCAGGGAGGAGACAGAGAGACAGCCTGGTGCGTGGGGCTGCCACAGGAGGCAGCGGCGCCGGACAGGCGGGACGCTCCGGCAGCGGCGCCGGACAGGCGGGACGCTCCGGCAGCGGCGCCGGACAGGCGGGAGGCTCCGGCAGCGGCGCCGGACAGGCGGGAGGCTCCGGCAGCGGCGCCGGACAGGCGGGACGCTCCGGCAGCGGCGCCGGACAGGCGGGAGCACCTGCAGGGAGGAGACAGAGAGACAGCCTGGTGCGTGGGGCTGCCACAGGAACCACCAGGCTGGGGAGACCTTCAGGAGGCTTGGTGTTAGGAGGAGCCTGAAAGACCGGGCTGTGGGGGAGCACTGGAGCTCTGGTGCGCAAACTTGGCACCACTTCCCCAGGCTGGTCAACTACTCTAGCCCGGACCCTCCAGAGTGCAGGCACAGGTTGAACCGGGCTGTGGGTAAGCATGGGAGATCTAGTGCTTACTACATGCATCCCACCACTACAAAAACAATAAATGTGAAAACTCAAAACAGTCCTATCTGGTGAAATCACAGAGAAAGGAACAATCACCCACAAACACACAGTGAAACCCAGGCTACCTAAGTATGATTCTCAATCAGAGACAACTAATTACACCTGCCTCTGATTGAGAACCATACTAGGCCGAAACATAGAAATTCCCAAAACCTAGAAAAACAAACATAGACTGCCCACCCAACTCACGCCCTGACCATACTAACTAAATACAAAACACAGGAAATACAGGTCAGAACGTGACAGTAACCCCCCCCAAAGGTGCGGACTCCGGCCGCAAAACCTTGACCTATAGGGGAGGGTCTGGGTGGGCGTCTGTCCGCGGTGGCGGTTCTGGCACGGGACGCGGACCCCACTTCACCATTGTCTTAGTCTGCCTTATTGTCCACCTCCGTGGCTTTCTCACCATGGCAACCCCTCTCAATGACCCCACTGGACAGAGGGGCAGCTCGGGACAGAGGGGCAGGGGCTCGGGACAGAGGGGCAGGGGCTCGGGACAGAGGGGCAGGGGCTCGGGACAGAGGGGCAGGGGCTCTGGCGCCTCTGGGCTGAGGGGCTCTGGCGCCTCTGGGCTGAGGGGCTCTGGCGCCTCTGGGCTGAGGGGCTCTGGCAGCGGCGCCGGACAGGTGGGAGGCTCCGGCAGCGGCAACAGACAGGCGGGAGCACCTGCAGGGAGGAGACAGAGAGACAGCCTGGTGCGTGGGGCTGCCACAGGAGGCAGCGGCGCCGGACAGGCGGAACGCTCCGGCAGCGGCGCCGGACAGGCGGGAGGCTCCGGCAGCGGCGCCGGACAGGCGGGAGGCTCCGGCAGCGGCGCCGGACAGGCGGGAGGCTCCGGCAGCGGCGCCGGACAGGCGGGACGCTCCGGCAGCGGCGCCGGACAGGCGGGAGCACCTGCAGGGAGGAGACAGAGAGACAGCCTGGTGCGTGGGGCTGCCACAGGAACCACCAGGCTGGGGAGACCTTCAGGAGGCTTGGTGTTAGGAGGAGCCTGAAAGACCGGGCTGTGGGGAGCACTGGAGCTCTGGTGCGCAAACTTGGCACCACTTCCCCAGGCTGGTCAACTACTCTAGCCCGGACCCTCCAGAGTGCAGGCACAGGTTGAACCGGGCTGTGGGTAAGCATGGGAGATCTAGTGCTTACTACATGCATCCCACCACTACAAAAACAATAAATGTGAAAACTCAAAACAGTCCTATCTGGTGAAATCACAGAGATAGGAACAATCACCCACAAACACACAGTGAAACCCAGGCTACCTAAGTATGATTCTCAATCAGAGACAACTAATGACACCTGCCTCTGATTGACAACCATACTAGGCCGAAACATAGAAATTCCCAAAACCTAGAAAAACAAACATAGACTGCCCACCCAACTCACGCCCTGACCATACTAACTAAATACAAAACACAGGAAATACAGGTCAGAACGTGACAAGATTGAATGCTGCAGTATGGGATCTCAGCATTGTACGGATTTCTCCTTTCATCCAAGGTTTTTGGTTGGGGTATGTCTGGATTATTATTGTGGGTACAAATATCATCAACACATTTCCTGATGAAGCCTGGGACTGACGATGTATAGTCTTCAATGTGGATGGATGAGTGCAGGGTGGATGAATCTTAGTAAATATTCCAATCTGTATTCTCAAACAGATCTGCAGCATTGAGTCTCTGCCTACTCTGTCTATCGCCTCACTATTCTCTTGTGTACGCTGGATCCTCTGTCTGTCTGTCTGTCTGTCTGTCTGTCTGTCTGTCTGTCTGTCTGTCTGTCTGTCTGTCTGTCTGTCTGTCTGTCTGTCTGTCTGTCTGTCTGTCTGTCTGTCTGTCTGTCTGTCTGTCTGTCCGATTATCACCTTTTATCTGTCTGTCATCTAACTCTACCTAGCCTCAGCTCTGCTCCCATGACATCCCTCACAGAAAAAGAGAGAGGTGATAAAGTGATGGCGGTCGGTAGAAAAAGGTCAGAAGAGATGAGAGCGAGAGATTGAAAGAGAGAGGAGTGCATAGGCTAAGTGGGAGTTAAGAAGGAAACAAGAGGGGGAGAGGACAGAGGGGATCGAGAGGAGGGAGAGAGGACAGAGGGGATAGGAGAGGACAGAGGGGATAGGAGAGGACAGAGGGGATAGGAGAGGACAGAGGGGATCGAGAGGAGGGAGAGAGAACAGAGGGGATAGGAGAGAAGGGGAAGAGGACATTAAGAATACGAGAAGAGGGGGAGAGAACAGATGGGATAGGAGACAAGGAAATGGGAGAGGACAGAGGGAATAGGAGACAAGGAAAGGGGGAGAGAGAGATTAGGACAGAGAAAGGAGAGTAGAGAGAGAGAGGAGAGAGAGAATTAGAGGAGGGACAGGGAGAAGGGGAGAAAGAGATCAGGACAGAGGAGAGTAAAGGGGAGAGAGGGAGAGAGAGAGGAAGGTTGATGCGGCAGTAGCAGCATGTCATTTCACATGAGAATGAGGAGAGAGGGAGACGGATATGATCAGATCAGTGATGGTCTCACAGCTCCCTCTCCTTCTCTATCTCTCTCCCCTGTCCGTTCTTCTATAACCCCACAGTCTCTCTTTCAAACCACCTGTGCTTTCTCTACTGCTCTCCACCTCTCTCTCTCTCTCTCTCTCTCTCTCTCTCTCTCTCTCTCTCTCTCTCTCTCTCTCTCTCTCACATACACTATCCCATGGTTTTCATATTTGAATAATTTTAATCAGACAATAATATTGGTTGGATTAGACAGATGGTGTCTGTGCCGTGTTCTATTCCCTAAACTCTGTCTCGGTCTCGGTCTCGTTCTCGGTCTCGGTCTCGGTCTCTGTCACTGTGTATCTCTGGTGAAAGGGCCCAGAGTAAGATACGGTTTTTAATAACGAGTCTCTGCTATGGCTTTGTCTGCCAATATGAACGACTGATAATAGATCAGGTTCACTGCTATAAATACATACATGGTATCGAAGGGCTGCTCATTGGAAACAAGAGAGAATATAATTAAATATAGGGAGGGCTGATTCACTTCTATAAATACATACATGGTATCGAAGGGCTGCTCATTGGAAACAAGAGAGAATATAATTCAAACAAAACTTATGTCGAAAATGATGTCCAATGACTCAAACTGTACAACTGCAACAAAGTAACAAAATCATTGTATTTATTCAAGAGAGGAACGAGGTTAGATGGATCACAGAGAGAAGACAGGCTAGATGGATCACAGAGAGAAGACAGGCTAGATGGATCACAGAGAGAAGACAGGCTAGATGGATCACAGAGAGAAGACAGGCTAGATGGATCACAGAGAGAAGACAGGCTAGATGGATCACAGAGAGAAGACAGGCTAGATGGATCACAGAGAGAAGACAGGCTAGATGGATCACAGAGAGAAGACAGGCTAGATGGATCACAGAGAGAAGACAGGCTAGATGGATCACAGAGAGAAGACAGGCTAGATGGATCACAGAGAGAAGACAGGCTAGATGGATCACAGAGAGAAGACGGGCTAGATGGATCACACAGAGAAGACAGGCTAGATGGATCACACAGAGAAGACAGGATAGATGGATCACAGAGAGAAGACAGGCTAGATGGATCACTGAGAAGACAGGCTAGATGGATCACTGAGAAGACAGGCTAGATGGATCACAGAGAGAAGACGAGGTTAGATGGATCACAGAGAAGACAGGCTATATGGATGACAGAGAGAAGACAGGCTAGATGGATGACAGAGAGAAGACAGGCTAGATGGATGACAGAGAGAAGACAGGCTAGATGGATCACAGAGAGAAAACGGGCTAGATGGATGACAGAGAGAAGACAGGCTAGATGGATCACAGAGAGAAGACAGGCTAGATGGATCACAGAGAGAAGACGGGCTAGATGGATGACAGAGAGAAGATGGGCTAGATGGATCACTCAGAGAAGACAGGCTAGATGGTGGACAGAGAGAAGACGGGCTAGATGGAGGACAGAGAGAAGACAGGCTAGATGGAGGACAGAGAAGACGGGCTAGATGGAGGACAGAGAAGACGGGCTAGATGGAGGACAGAGAGAAGACGGGCTCGATGGAGGACAGAGAGAAGACGGGCTCGATGGATCACAGAGAAGACGGGCTAGATGGATCACAGAGAAGACGGGCTAGATGGAGGACAGAGAGGACAGGCTACATGGATGGCAGAGAGAAGACAGGCTACATGGATCACAGAGAGAAGACAGGCTAGATGGATCACAGAGAGAGAAGACAGGCTAGATGGATCACAGAGAGAAGACAGGCTAGATGGATCACAGAGAGAAGACAGGCTAGATGGATCACAGAGAGAAGACGGGCTAGATGGATCACACAGAGAAGACAGGCTAGATGGATCACACAGAGAAGACAGGATAGATGGATCACAGAGAGAAGACAGGCTAGATGGATCACTGAGAAGACAGGCTAGATGGATCACTGAGAAGACAGGCTAGATGGATCACAGAGAGAAAATGGGCTCGATGGATTACAGAGAGAAGACAGGCTAGATGGATCACAGAGAGAAGACAGGCTAGATGGATCACAGAGAGAAGACGGGCTAGATGGATGACAGAGAGAAGATGGGCTAGATGGATCACTCAGAGAAGACAGGCTAGATGGTGGACAGAGAGAAGACGGGCTAGATGGAGGACAGAGAGAAGACAGGCTAGATGGAGGACAGAGAAGACAGGCTAGATGGAGGACAGAGAAGACGGGCTAGATGGAGGACAGAGAGAAGACGGGCTCGATGGAGGACAGAGAGAAGACGGGCTCGATGGATCACAGAGAAGACGGGCTAGATGGATCACAGAGAAGACGGGCTAGATGGAGGACAGAGAGGACAGGCTACATGGATGGCAGAGAGAAGACAGGCTACATGGATCACAGAGAGAAGACAGGCTAGATGGATCACAGAGAGAGAAGACAGGCTAGATGGATCACAGAGAGAAGACAGGCTAGATGGATCACAGAGAGAAGACAGGCTAGATAGATCACAGAGAGAAGAAGGGCTAGATGGACCACACAGAGAAGACAGGCTAGATGGATCACACAGAGAAGACAGGCTAGATGGATCACACAGAGAAGACAGGATAGATGGATCACAGAGAGAAGACAGGATAGATGGATCACTGAGAAGACAGGCTAGATGGATCACAGAGAGAAGACAGGCTAGATGGATCACAGAGAGAAGACAGGCTAGATGGATCACAGAGAGAAAATGGGCTCGATGGATGACAGAGAGAAGACAGGCTAGATGGATCACAGAGAGAAGACGAGGTTAGATGGATCACAGAGAAGACAGGCTATATGGATGACAGAGAGAAGACAGGCTAGATGGATGACAGAGAGAAGACAGGCTAGATGGATGACAGAGAGAAGACAGGCTAGATGGATCACAGAGAGAAGACAGGCTAGATGGATCACAGAGAGAAAAGAGGCTAGATGGATCACAGAGAGAAGACGGGCTAGATGGATGACAGAGAGAAGATGGGCTAGATGGATCACTCAGAGAAGACAGGCTAGATGGTGGACAGAGAGAAGACGGGCTAGATGGAGGACAGAGAGAAGACAGGCTAGATGGAGGACAGAGAAGACGGGCTAGATGGAGGACAGAGAGAAGACGGGCTCGATGGAGGACAGAGAGAAGACGGGCTAGATGGATCACAGAGAAGACGGGCTAGATGGAGGACAGAGAGGACAGGCTAGATGGATGGCAGAGAGAAGACGGGCTACATGCATCACAGAGAGAAGACGGGCTAGATGGATCACAGAGAGAAGACGGGCTAGATGGATGGCAGAGAGAAGACGGGCTAGATGGATGGCAGAGAGAAGACGGGCTACATGGACCACAGAGAGAAGACGGGCTAGATGGATGGCAGAGAGAAGACGGGCTAGAAGGATCACAGAGAGAAGACGGGCTAGATGGATCACAGAGAGAAGACAGGCTAGATGGATCACAGAGAGAACACAGGCTAGATGGATCACAGAGAGAAGACAGGCTAGAAGGATCACACAGAGAAGACAGGCTAGATGGATCACAGAGAGAAGACGGGCTAGATGGATGACAGAGAGAAGACAGGCTAGATGGATCATAGAGAAGACAGGCTAGATGGATCACAGAGAGAAGACGGGCTAGATGGATGACAGAGAGAAGACAGGCTAGATGGATCACAGAGAGCAGACAGGCTAGATGGATCACAGAGAGAAGACGGGCTAGATGGATGACAGAGAGAAGACAGGCTATATGGATCACAGAGAGAAGACAGGCTAGATGGATCACAGAGAAGACAGGCTAGATGGATCACAGAAAGAAGACAGGCTAGATGGATCACAGAGAGAATACAGGCTAGATGGATCACTGAGAGAAGACAGGCTAGATGGATCACTGAGAAGACAGGCTAGATGGATCACAGAGAGAAGACAGGCTAGATGGATGACAGAGAGAAAATGGGCTCGATGGATGACAGAGAGAAGACAGGCTAGATGGATCACAGAGAGAAGATGAGGTTAGATGGATCACAGAGAAGACAGGCTATATGGATGACAGAGAGAAGACAGGCTAGATGGATGACATAGAGAAGACAGGCTAGATGGATCACAGAGAGAAAACGGGCTAGATGGATGACAGAGAGAAGACAGGCTAGATGGATCACAGAGAGAAGAACGAGGTTAGATGAATCACATAGAGAAGACAGGCCAGATGGATCACAGAGAGAAGACAGGCTAGATGGATCACAGAGAAGACAGGCTAGATAGAGGACAGAGAGAAGACGGTCTAGATGGAGGACAGAGAAGACGGGCTAGATAGAGGACAGAGAGAAGACGGTCTAGATGGAGGACAGAGAAGACGGGCTAGATGGAGGACAGAGAGAAGACGGGCTAGATGGAGGACAGAGAGAAGACAGGCTAGATGGATCACAGAGAAGAGAGCCTAGATGGATCACAGAAAATACAGGCTAGATGGATGACAGAGAGAAGACGGGCTACATGGATCACAGAGAGAAGACGGGCTAGATGGATGGCAGAGAGAAGATGGGCTAGATGGATGGCAGAGAGAAGACGGGCTAGATGGATCACACAGAGAAGACAGGCTAGATGGAGGACAGAGAGAAGACAGGCTAGATGGATCACTGAGAAGACAGGTTAGATGGATCACAGAGAGAAGACAGGCCAGATGGATCACAGAGAGAAGACAGGCTAGATGGATCACTGAGAAGACAGGTTAGATGGATCACAGAGAGAAGACAGGCCAGATGGATCACAGAGAGAAGACAGGCAAGATGGATCACAGAGAGAAGACCGGCTAGATGGATCACAGAGAGAAGACGGGCTAGATGGATGACAGAGAGAAGACAGGCTAGATGGATGACAGAGAGAAGACGGGCTAGATGGATCACAGAGAAGACAGGCTAGATGGATCACACAGAGAAGACAGGCTAGATGGATCACAGAGAGAAGACGGGCTAGATGGATGACAGAGAGAAAATGGGCTCGATGGATGACAGAGAGAAGACAGGCTAGATGGATCACAGAGAGAAGACGAGGTTAGATGGATCACAGAGAAGACAGGCTATATGGATGACAGAGAGAAGACAGGCTAGATGGATGACAGAGAGAAGACAGGCTAGATGGATCACAGAGAGAAAACGGGCTAGATGGATGACGGAGAAAAGACAGGCTAGATGGATCACAGAGAGAAGAACAAGGTTAGATGGATCACAGAGAGAAGACAGGCTAGATGGATCACAGAGAAGACAGGCTAGATGGATCACAGAGAGAATACAGGCTAGATGGATCACTGAGAGAAGACAGGCTATATGGATCACAGAGAGAAGACAGGCTATATGGACCACACAGAGAAGACAGGCTAGATGGATCACAGAGAGAAGACAGGCTAGATGGATCACACAGAGAAGACTGGCTAGATGGAGGACAGAGAAGACGGGCTAGATGGAGGACAGAGAGAAGACGGGCTAGATGGAGGACAGAGAAGATGGGCTAGATGGAGGACAGAGAGAAGACGGGCTAGATGGAGGACAGAGAAGACGGGCTAGATGGATCACAGAGAAGACGGGCTAGATGGATCACAGAGAGAAGACAGGCTAGATGGATCACAGAGAGAAGAACGAGATTAGATGGATCACAGAGAGAAGACAGGCTCGATGGATCACAGAGAGAAGACAGGCTAGATGGAGGACAGAGAAGACGGGCTAGATGGAGGACAGAGAAGACGGGCTAGATGGAGGACAGAGAGAAGACAGGCTAGATGGAGGACAGAGAAGACGGGCTAGATGGAGGACAGAGAGAAGACGGGCTCGATGGAGGACAGAGAGAAGACGGGCTAGATGGATCACAGAGAGAAGACGGGCTAGATGGATGGCAGAGAGAAGACGGGCTAGATGGATGGCAGAGAGAAGACGGGCTAGATGGATCACAGAGAGAAGACAGGCTAGATGGAGGACAGAGAAGACGGGCTAGATGGAGGACAGAGAAGACGGGCTAGATGGAGGACAGAGAGAAGACAGGCTAGATGGAGGACAGAGAAGACGGGCTAGATGGAGGACAGAGAGAAGACGGGCTCGAAGGAGGACAGAGAGAAGATGGGCTAGATGGATCACAGAGAAGACTGGCTAGATGGAGGACAGAGAAGACGGGCTAGATGGAGGACAGAGAGAAGACGGGCTAGATGGAGGACAGAGAAGATGGGCTAGATGGAGGACAGAGAGAAGACGGGCTAGATGGAGGACAGAGAAGACGGGCTAGATGGATCACAGAGAAGACGGGCTAGATGGATCACAGAGAGAAGACAGGCTAGATGGATCACAGAGAGAAGAACGAGATTAGATGGATCACAGAGAGAAGAGAGGCTCGATGGATCACAGAGAGAAGACGGGCTAGATGGAGGACAGAGAAGACGGGCTAGATGGAGGACAGAGAAGACGGGCTAGATGGAGGACAGAGAAGACGGGCTAGATGGAGGACAGAGAGAAGACGGGCTCGATGGAGGACAGAGAGAAGACAGGCTAGATGGATCACAGAGAGAAGACGAGGTTAGATGGATCACAGAGAAGACAGGCTATATGGATGACAGAGAGAAGACAGGCTAGATGGATGACAGAGAGAAGACAGGCTAGATGGATCACAGAGAGAAAACGGGCTAGATGGATGACGGAGAAAAGACAGGCTAGATGGATCACAGAGAGAAGAACAAGGTTAGATGGATCACAGAGAGAAGACAGGCTAGATGGATCACAGAGAAGACAGGCTAGATGGATCACAGAGAGAATACAGGCTAGATGGATCACAGAGAAGACTGGCTAGATGGAGGACAGAGAAGACGGGCTAGATGGAGGACAGAGAGAAGACGGGCTAGATGGAGGACAGAGAAGATGGGCTAGATGGAGGACAGAGAGAAGACGGGCTAGATGGAGGACAGAGAAGACGGGCTAGATGGATCACAGAGAAGACGGGCTAGATGGATCACAGAGAGAAGACAGGCTAGATGGATCACAGAGAGAAGAACGAGATTAGATGGATCACAGAGAGAAGACAGGCTCGATGGATCACAGAGAGAAGACAGGCTAGATGGAGGACAGAGAAGACGGGCTAGATGGAGGACAGAGAAGACGGGCTAGATGGAGGACAGAGAGAAGACAGGCTAGATGGAGGACAGAGAAGACGGGCTAGATGGAGGACAGAGAGAAGACGGGCTCGATGGAGGACAGAGAGAAGACGGGCTAGATGGATCACAGAGAGAAGACGGGCTAGATGGATGGCAGAGAGAAGACGGGCTAGATGGATGGCAGAGAGAAGACGGGCTAGATGGATCACAGAGAGAAGACAGGCTAGATGGAGGACAGAGAAGACGGGCTAGATGGAGGACAGAGAAGACGGGCTAGATGGAGGACAGAGAGAAGACAGGCTAGATGGAGGACAGAGAAGACGGGCTAGATGGAGGACAGAGAGAAGACGGGCTCGAAGGAGGACAGAGAGAAGATGGGCTAGATGGATCACAGAGAAGACGGGCTAGATGGAGGACAGAGAAGACAGGCTAGATGGATGGCAGAGAGAAGACGGGCTACATGGATCACAGAGAGACGACAGGCTAGATGGATCACAGAGAGAAGACGGGCTCGATGGATGGCAGAGAGAAGACGGGCTAGATGGATCACAGAGAGAAGACAGGCTAGATGGAGGACAGAGAGAAGACAGGCTAGATGGAGGACAGAGAAGATGGGCTAGATGGAGGACAGAGAAGATGGGCTAGATGGATCACAGAGAAGACGGGCTAGATGGAGGACAGAGAAGACAGGCTAGATGGATGGCAGAGAGAAGACGGGCTACATGGATCACAGAGAGAAGACAGGCTAGATGGATCACAGAGAGAAGATGGGCTCGATGGATGGCAGAGAGAAGACGGGCTAGATGGATGGCAGAGAGAAGACGGGCTAGATGGATCACAGAGAGAAGACAGGCTAGATGGAGGACAGAGAGAAGACAGGCTAGATGGAGGACAGAGAAGATGGGCTAGATGGAGGACAGAGAAGATGGGCTAGATGGATCACAGAGAAGGCGGGCTAGATGGAGGACAGAGCGAAGACAGGCTAGATGGAGGACAGAGAAGACGGGCTAGATGGAGGACAGAGAAGACGGGCTAGATGGAGGACAGAGAGAAGACAGGCTAGATGGAGGACAGAGAAGACGGGCTAGATGGAGGACAGAGAAGACGGGCTAGATGGAGGACAGAGAAGACGGGCTAGATGGAGGACAGAGACGACGGGCTAGATGAAGGACAGAGAAGACGGGCTAGATGGAGGACAGAGAAGACGGGCTAGATGGATGGCAGAGAGAAGACGGGCTACATGGATCACAGAGAGACGACAGGCTAGATGGATCACAGAGAGAAGACGGGCTCGATGGATGGCAGAGAGAAGACGGGCTAGATGGATCACAGAGAGAAGACAGGCTAGATGGAGGACAGAGAGAAGACAGGCTAGATGGAGGACAGAGAAGACGGGCTAGATGGAGGACAGAGAAGATGGGCTAGATGGATCACAGAGAAGACGGGCTAGATGGAGGACAGAGAAGACAGGCTAGATGGATGGCAGAGAGAAGACGGGCTACATGGATCACAGAGAGAAGACAGGCTAGATGGATCACAGAGAGAAGACGGGCTCGATGGATGGCAGAGAGAAGACGGGCTAGATGGATGGCAGAGAGAAGACGGGCTAGATGGATCACAGAGAGAAGACAGGCTAGATGGAGGACAGAGAGAAGACAGGCTAGATGGAGGACAGAGAAGACGGGCTAGATGGAGGACAGAGAAGATGGGCTAGATGGATCACAGAGAAGGCGGGCTAGATGGAGGACAGAGCGAAGACAGGCTAGATGGAGGACAAAAAAGACGGGCTAGATGGAGGACAGAGAAGACGGGCTAGATGGAGGACAGAGAAGACGGGCTAGATGGAGGACAGAGAAGACGGGCTAGATGGAGGACAGAGAAGACGGGCTAGATGGAGGACAGAGAAGACGGGCTAGATGGAGGACAGAGAAGACGGGCTAGATGGAGGACAGAGAGAAGACGGGCTAGATGGAGGACAGAGAGAAGACGGGCTAGATGGATCACAGAGAAGACGGGCTAGATGGAGGACAGAGAAGACAGGCTAGATGGATGGCAGAGAGAAGACGGGCTACATGGATCACAGAGAGACGACAGGCTAGATGGAGGACAGAGAGAAGACAGGCTAGATGGAGGACAGAGAGAAGACGGGCTAGATGGAGGACAGAGAAGACGGGCTAGATGGAGGACAGAGAAGATGGGCTAGATGGATCACAGAGAAGACGGGCTAGATGGAAGACAGAGAAGACAGGCTAGATGGATCACAGAGAGAAGACAGGCTAGATGGAGGACAGAGAGAAGACGGGCTAGATGGAGGACAGAGAAGACGGGCTAGATGGAGGACAGAGAAGACGGGCTAGATGGAGGACAGAGAAGACAGGCTAGATGGATGGCAGAGAGAAGACGGGCTACATGGATCACAGAGAGAAGACAGGCTAGATGGATCACAGAGAGAAGACGGGCTCGATGGATGGCAGAGAGAAGACGGGCTAGATGGATGGCAGAGAGAAGACAGGCTAGATGGAGGACAGAGAAGACGGGCTAGATGGAGGACAGAGAAGACGGGCTAGATGGAGGACAGAGAGAAGACAGGCTAGATGGAGGACAGAGAAGACGGGCTAGATGGAGGACAGAGAAGACGGGCTAGATGGAGGACAGAGAAGACGGGCTAGATGGAGGACAGAGACGACGGGCTAGATGGAGGACAGAGAAGACGGGCTAGATGGAGGACAGAGAAGACGGGCTAGATGGATGGCAGAGAGAAGACAGGCTAGATGGAGGACAGAGAAGACGGGCTAGATGGAGGACAGAGAAGACGGGCTAGATGGAGGACAGAGAAGACGGGCTAGATGGAGGACAGAGAAGACGGGCTAGATGGAGGACAAAAAAGACGGGCTAGATGGAGGACAGAGAAGACGGGCTAGATGGAGGACAGAGAAGACGGGCTAGATGGAGGACAGAGAAGACGGGCTAGATGGAGGACAGAGAAGACGGGCTAGATGGAGGACAAAAAAGACGGGCTAGATGGAGGACAGAGAAGACGGGCTAGATGGAGGACAGAGAAGACGGGCTAGATGGAGGACAGAGAAGACGGGCTAGATGGAGGACAGAGAAGACGGGCTAGATGGAGGACAGAGAAGACGGGCTAGATGGAGGACAGAGAAGACGGGCTAGATGGAGGACAGAGAAGACGGGCTAGATGGGAGACTACCGACATCAGTATGGACGGAGTGTCCTGTTCTGTCCTCACAGGGATGTTGTTTAAGTGACCAGGGGAGGGAGATTCACACACACACACACACACATTCTCATTCTCATTCTCTCTCTCTCTCTCTCTCTCTCTCTCTCTCTCTCTCTCTCTCTCTCTCTCTCTCTCTCTCTCTCTCTCTCTCTCTCTCTCTCTCTCTCTCTCTCTCTCTCTCTCTCTCTCTCTCTCTCTCTCTCTCTCTCTCTCTCTCATTCCATCTCTCTACTGCTTAACTCAGTGAGGTACTGGCAGTATTGGTGATCAGGGTATTGTGTATATGAATATTTAGTTATTCTAGTTCAATGTTTTTTTTCTTCCCCCAGCATCAGGGGATTACATTAACCTCCTGGTGGGAAATATTATGAATGTTAAACAATGTACATGAATGGATAAAGTCCGTTCTCTAGATATATGTCTCTGGGGAACACCATGTAATTGATGTAACAGTATAATTTTAAACCGTCCCCTCGCCCATGCCCGGGCGCGAACCAGGGACCTTCTGCACGCATCGACAACAGTCACCCACAAAGCATTGTTACCCATCGCTCCACAAAGCCGCGGTCCTTGCAGAGCAAGGGGAACTACTACTTCAAGGTCTCAGAGCAAGTGACGTAACCGATTGAAACGCTATTTAGCGCCGCACCACCGCTAACTAAGCTAGCCACTTCACATCCGTTACACCAGCACCGCCGCTAACTAAGCTAGCCCGTTTCACATCCGTTACACCAGCACCGCCGCTAACTAAGCTAGCCGTTTCACATCCATTACACCAGGACCACCGCTAACTAAGCTAGCCGTTTCACATCCGTTACACCAGCACCACCGCTAACTAAGCTAGCCGTTTCACATCCGTTACATTGACACCACCGCTAACTAAGCTAGCCCGTTTCACATCCGTTACACCAGCACCGCCGCTAACTAAGCTAGCCCGTTTCACATCCGTTACACTGACATAGGTATGTCCATGTGTGAACGTGCTAATGAAATGATTGACACGTTGTTATTTCCAAACCACTAGGTAATATTACCCCTCCCCGTGTCACTGAATGATTTATTTTTTTTACTCACGATAGCAAGTTACCCAAGACAGTGGCCGTGCCCCAAATCTGGCTTGCCACTTACTTAAACTGAATACTGTGTACTACTGTGTACTACTGTGTACTACTGTGTACTACTGTGTACTACTGTGTACTATAGCTCTACGTCCTGTTTAAAGTATGCAGTATGCCACAGCCGAAACATATTACTTTTGGTGCGTTCTAGACCCACGGGGACTTCAGTAACAAAATGACACAGGAAGCAGGTGAGCAGGTGTGGAGGTGAGCAGGTTTGGAGGTGTGGAGGTGAGCAGGAGGTGTGGAGGTGAGCAGGTTTGGAGGTGTGGAGGTGAGCAGGAGGTGTGGAGGTGGGAGGTGAGCAGGTGTGGAGGTGTGGAGGTGAGGAGGTGAGCAGGTGTGGAGGTGAGCAGGTTTGGAGGTGAGCAGGTGTGGAGGTGAGCAGGTGTGGAGGTGAGCAGGTGTGGAGGTGAGCAGGTGTGGAGGTGAGCAGGTGTGGAGGTGAGCAGGTTTGGAGGTGTGGAGGTGAGCAGGAGGTGTGGAGGTGTGGAGGTGAGGAGGTGAGCAGGAGGTGTGGAGGTGTGGGAGGTGAGCAGGTTTGGAGGTGTGGAGGTGAGCAGGTTTGGAGGTGTGGAGGTGAGCAGGTGTGGAGGTGTGGAGGTGAGCAGGAGGTGTGGAGGGTGGAGGTGAGGAGGTTTGGAGGTGTGGAGGTGAGCAGGTGAGCAGGTGAGCAGGTGTGGAGGTGTGGAGGTGAGCAGGAGGTGTGGAGGTGTGGAGGTGAGCAGGTGTGGAGGTGAGCAGGTGTGGAGGTGTGGAGGTGAGCAGGAGGTGTGGAGGTGTGGAGGTGAGGAGGTGAGCAGGTTTGGAGGTGTGGAGGTGAGCAGGAGGTGTGGAGGTGTGGAGGTGAGGAGGTGAGCAGGTTTGGAGGTGTGGAGGTGAGCAGGTGTGGAGGTGAGCAGGTGTGGAGGTGAGCAGGTGTGGAGGTGAGCAGGTGTGGAGGTGAGCAGGTTTGGAGGTGTGGAGGTGAGCAGGTTTGGAGGTATGGAGGTGAGCAGGTGTGGAGGTGAGCAGGTGTGGAGGTGAGCAGGTTTGGAGGTGAGCAGGTTTGGAGGTATGGAGGTGAGCAGGTGTGGAGGTGAGCAGGTTTGGAGGTATGGAGGTGAGCAGGTGTGGAGGTGAGCAGGTGTGGAGGTGAGCAGGTTTGGAGGTGTGGAGGTGAGCAGGTGTGGAGGTGAGCAGGTGTGGAGGTGAGCAGGTGTGGAGGTGAGCAGGTGTGGAGGTGAGCAGGTTTGGAGGTGTGGAGGTGAGCAGGTTTGGAGGTATGGAGGTGAGCAGGTGTGGAGGTGAGCAGGTGTGGAGGTGAGCAGGTTTGGAGGTGAGCAGGTTTGGAGGTATGGAGGTGAGCAGGTGTGGAGGTGAGCAGGTTTGGAGGTATGGAGGTGAGCAGGTGTGGAGGTGAGCAGGTGTGGAGGTGAGCAGGTGTGGAGGTGAGCAGGTTTGGAGGTGTGGAGGTGAGCAGGTGTGGAGGTGAGCAGGTGTGGAGGTGAGCAGGTGTGGAGGTGAGCAGGTGTGGAGGTGAGCAGGTTTGGAGGTGTGGAGGTGAGCAGGTTTGGAGGTATGGAGGTGAGCAGGTGTGGAGGTGAGCAGGTGTGGAGGTGAGCAGGTGTGGAGGTGAGCAGGTTTGGAGGTGAGCAGGTTTGGAGGTATGGAGGTGAGCAGGTGTGGAGGTGTGGAGGTGAGCAGGTGTGGAGGTGAGCAGGTGTGGAGGTGAGCAGGTTTGGAGGTGAGCAGGTTTGGAGGTATGGAGGTGAGCAGGTGTGGAGGTGAGCAGGTTTGGAGGTATGGAGGTGAGCAGGTGTGGAGGTGAGCAGGTTTGGAGGTGAGCAGGTTTGGAGGTATGGAGGTGAGCAGGTGTGGAGGTGAGCAGGTGTGGAGGTGAGCAGGTTTGGAGGTATGGAGGTGAGCAGGTGTGGAGGTGAGCAGGTTTGGAGGTATGGAGGTTTATTGCCTTACCTCCTTACTTCATTTGCACACACTGTATACAGATTTTCTATTGTGTTATTGACTGTATGTTTGCAACTGCTCAGCATCTGACCGTAAGGCACTACAGAGGGTACGGCCCAGTACATCACCGGGGCCAAGCTTCCTGCCATCCAGGACTTCTATATCAGAGGGTGGTGAGGACAGCCCAGTACATCACTGGGGCCCAGCTCCCTGTCATCCAGAACCTCTATATCAGAGGGTGGTGAGGACAGCCCAGTACATCACTGGGGCCAAGCTTCCTGCCATCCAGGACCTCTATATCAGAGGGTAGTGAGGACAGCCCAGTAGATCACTGGGGCCAAGCTTCCTGCCATCCAGTACCTCTATATCAGAGGGTGGTGAGGATCAGAGGGTAGTGAGGACAGCCCAGTACATCACTGGGGCCAAGCTTCCTGCCATCCATCATCTGGACAGGCATCACTGGGGCCCTTCCTGCCATCCAGAACCTCTATATCAGAGGGTAGTGAGGACAGCCCAGTACATCACTGGGGCCCAGCTCCCTGCCATCCAGAGGAGCTGGGCCCCTACACCTGTTGTATTCAGCATTTCATGTTATGGTCTACACCTGTTGTATTCAGCATTTCATGTTATGGTCTACACCTGTTGTATTCAGCATTTCATGTTATGGTCTACACCTGTTGTATTCAGCATTTCATGTTATGGTCTACACCTGTTGTATTCAGCATTTCATGTTATGATCTACACCTGTTGTATTCAGCATTTCATGTTATGGTCTACACCTGTTGTATTCAGCATTTCATGTTATGGTCTACACCTGTTTTAATATATATATATATATATATATATATATATATATATATATATATATATATATATATATATATATATATATATATATATATACAGTATATATAGTGTCTTGCTACTGTGAGGACTGGAGGAGCTGTGTGGATGTTGATTATGTTGTTATTATGTTGGCTTGCATGAAGCAGGTAGCTATCCCATTGGGGGTATAGAGGATAGAAGCAGGTAGATACCCCATTATAGGTATAGAGGATAGAAGCAGGTAGATACCCCATTATGGGTATAGAGGATAGAAGCAGGTAGATACCCATTGGGGGTATAGAGGATAGAAGCAGGTAGCTATCCCATTGGGGGTATAGAGGATAGAAGCAGGTAGATACCCCATTATGAGTATAGAGGATAGAAGCAGGTAGCTACCCCATTATGGGTATAGAGGATAGAAGCAGGTAGCTAACCCATTGGGGGTATAGAGGATAGAAGCAGGTAGCTATCCCATTGGGGGTATAGAGGATAGAAGCAGGTAGCTACCCCATTGGGGGTATAGAGGATAGAAGCAGGTAGCTACACCATTGGGGGTATGGATGATAGAAGCAGGTAGCTATCCCATTGGGGGTATAGAGGATAGAAGCAGGTAGCTATCCCATTGGGGGTATAGAGGATAGAAGCAGGTAGCTACCCCATTGGGGGTATAGAGGATAGAAGCAGGTAGCTATCCCATTGGGGGTATAGAGGATAGAAGCAGGTAGCTACCCCATTGGGGGTATAGAGTATAGAAGTAGGTAGCTACCCCATTGGGGGTATAGAGGATAGAAGTAGCAGTAGGGAATGCAAGAGGAATGCCAGGAGAGCATAGAGGAAGGCTATAGCCTTGGGGAGCTGGGTGGAAACATATAGAGGACCAACACAGCTGCAACTTCATTGATTCAGTGGCTTTGTTTAGCTCTGGCTATTATTAACTTAGTGGACTGGGGACCGCCGGGGGTTGCAGAGAGCGGGAGGAGAGGGGAGACTAGAACGCGAGAGACACCGGCTCACTCTGAGTTCCTCTAGGAGAATCTTCAAATAGTTCACAGACAACATGGAGAGACATGTAATAAATGACAGAGGTAGCCACTTTCTACCACGCTAAATTCCAAGCATCTGCCTCTAACCCTAGGAAGCTCTTTGCCACCTTCTCCTCCCTCCCGAATCCTCCTCCCCCCCTCCTCCCTCTCTGCAGATGACTTCGTCAACCATTTTGAAAAGAAGGTCGACGACATCCGATCCTCGTTTGCTAAGTCAAACGACACCGCTGGTTCTGCTCACACTGCCCTACCCTGTGCTCTGACCTCTTTCTCCCCTCTCTCTCCAGATGAAATCTTGCGTCTTGTGACGGCCGGCCGCCCAACAACCTGCCCGCTTGACCCTATCCCCTCCCCTCTTCTCCAGACCATTTCCGGAGACCTTCTCCCTTACCTCTCCTCGCTCATCAACTCATCCCTGACCGCTGGCTACGTCCCTTCCGTCTTCAAGAGAGCGAGAGTTGCACCCCTTCTGAAAAAACCTACACTCGATCCTTCCGATGTCAACAACTACAGACCAGTATCCCTTCTTTCTTTTCTCTCCAAAACTCTTGAACGTGCCGTCCTTGGCCAGCTCTCCCGCTATCTCTCTCTGAATGACCTTCTTGATCCAAATCAGTCAGGTTTCAAGACTAGTCATTCAACTGAGACTGCTCTCCTCTGTATCACGGAGGCGCTCCGCACTGCTAAAGCTAACTCTCTCTCCTCTGCTCTCATCCTTCTAGATCTATCGGCTGCCTTCGATACTGTGAACCATCAGATCCTCCTCTCCACCCTCTCCGAGTTGGGCATCTCCGGCGCGGCCCACGCTTGGATTGCGTCCTACCTGACAGGTCGCTCCTACCAGGTGGCGTGGTGAGAATCTGTCTCCTCACCACGCGCTCTCACCACTGGTGTCCCCCAGGGCTCTGCTCTAGGCCCTCTCCTATTCTCGCTATACACCAAGTCACTTGGCTCTGTCATAACCTCACATGGTCTCTCCTATCATTGCTATGCAGACGACACACAATTAATCTTCTCCTTTCCCCTTCTGATGACCAGGTGGCGAATCGCATCTCTGCATGTCTGGCAGACATATCAGTGTGGATGACGGATCACCACCTCAAGCTGAACCTCGGCAAGACGGAGCTGCTCTTCCTCCCGGGAAGGACTGCCCGTTCCATGATCTCGCCATCACGGTTGACAACTCCATTGTGTCCTCCTCCCAGAGCGCTAAGAACCTTGGCGTGATCCTGGACAACACCCTGTCGTTCTCAACCAACATCAAGGCAGTGGCCCGTTCCTGTAGGTTCATGCTCTACAACATCCGCAGAGTACGACCCTGCCTCACACAGGAAGCGGCGCAGGTCCTAATCCAGGCACTTGTCATCTCCCGTCTGGATTACTGCAACTCGCTGTTGGCTGGGCTCCCTGCCTGTGCCATTAAACCCCTTCAACTCATCCAGAACGCCGCAGCCCGTCTGGTGTTCAACCTTCCCAAGTTCTCTCACGTCACCCCGCTCCTCCGTTCTCTCCACTGGCTTCCAGTTGAAGCTCGCATCCGCTACAAGACCATGGTGCTTGCCTACGGAGCTGTGAGGGAACGGCACCTCAGTACCTCCAGGCTCTGATCAGGCCCTACACCCAAACAAGGGCACTGCGTTCATCCACCTCTGGCCTGCTCGCCTCCCTACCACTGAGGAAGTACAGCTCCCGCTCAGCCCAGTCAAAACTGTTCGCTGCCCTGGCCCCCAATGGTGGAACAAACTCCCTCACGACGCCAGGACAGCGGAGTCAATCACCACCTTCCGGAGACACCTGAAACCCCACCTCTTTAAGGAATACCTAGGATAGGATAAGTAATCCCTCTCACCCCCCTTTAAGATTTAGATGCACTATTGTAAAGTGACTGTTCCACTGGATGTCATCAGGTGAATGCACCAATTTGTAAGTCGCTCTGGATAAGAGCATCTGCTAAATGACTTAAATGTAATGTAAATGTAATGTGTTCTGATTCAGGCAATGTCAAACACACACACACACACACACACACACGCACGCACGCACGCACACACGCACACACGCACACACGCACGCACGCACGCACGCACGCACGCACGCACGCACACACACACACACACACACACACACACACACACACACACACACACACACACACACACACACACACACACACACACACACACACACACACACACACACACACACACACACACAAGAGCGGGAAACAGGACATTGAATGTATCCACGTTTAAGGACTTCCCCCTGTAAATATCCCCCGACAGTCATTGTCTGAGGGAGGAGACAGGAGAGGGTCATCAAGGTACACAACCTTCGGCAGAGGGACGCATGTACTGTGTATCTCCTATCCTCATCCAGCACACTCTACACCCTCCCCCCACCGTATTTCTCTGTCTCTCTCTCTCAATGTCTCTCCTTTCCTTCTCCTTCTCCTTCTCTCTCTCTCTCTCTCTGTCCCACTCTCTCTCTCACTCTCTCTGTCTCACTCTCGCTCTCTCCTCTCTTTCTTTCTCTCTCCCTCTCTCTGTCTCACTCTCGCTCTCTCCTCTCTTTCTTTCTCTCTCCCTCTCTCTCTCTGTCTCACTCTCGCTCTCTCCTCTCTTTCTTTCTTTCTCTCCTCCTCTCTCCTAGACAGGAGAGAGGGAGATGGCTGAGATGGCGGAGATGAGACAACCCCTTATTTCATTATCCGGCTGATCTATTTTGCAATTTAAATGAGAGAGATGAATCAGGTAGATGAGCATGGATCACCTGTAGCCAGACAGACCGCCTTAATCCATACAGAGGCGTGTTGCACTATGTACTCTGCTCTCATATGTACCCTGCTCTCCTATGTACCCTGCTCTCATATGTACCCTGCTCTCCTCTGTACCCTGCTCTCATATGTACCATGCTTTCATATGTACCCTGCTCTCCTCTGTACCCTGCTCTCATATGTACCCTGCTCTCCTCTGTACCCTGCTTTCATATGTACCCTGCTCTCCTATGTACCCTGCTCTCCTCTGTACCCTGCTCTCATATGTACCCTGCTCTCCTCTGTACCCTGCTCTCATATGTACCCTGCTCTCATATGTACCATGCTTTCATATGTACCCTGCTCTCCTCTGTACCCTGCTCTCCTATGTACCCTGCTCTCCTCTGTACCCTGCTCTCATATGTACCCTGCTCTCCTCTGTACCCTGCTCTCATATGTACCCTGCTCTCACAACACCCCATAATGACATCACAATACCCCATAATGACATCACCAAACCCCATAATGACATCACAAACCGCATAATGACATCATAATACCCCATAATGACATCACAATACCCCATAATGACATCACAATACCCCATAATGACATCACAATACCCCACAATGACATCATAATACCCCATAATGACATCACAAAACCCCATAATGACATCACAATACCCCATAATGACATCACAATACCCCACAATGACAAAGCAAGAACAGGTGTTTAGAAATTCGCCCCAGTCTGAGATCCAGAGCACTCTGGAGCAGGTTCACATGAAGGATATCTCTCTACTTTGCTCAGTTCATCTTTGCCTTGATGCTGATTAGTCTCCAAGTCCCTGCTGCTGAAAAACATCCCGACAGCATGATGCTGCCACCCCCATGCTTCATCGTAGGGATGGTGCCAGGTTTGCTCCAGATAGTTCCATTTTGGTTTCATCAGACCAGAGAATCTTGTTTCATTTGTCAGAGTCCTCTAGGTGCCTTTTGACTGTCATGTGTCTTGTACTGAGGCTTCAGCCTGGCCACTCTACCATAAAGGTCTGATTGGTGGAGTGCTGCAGAGATGGTTGTCCTTCTGGAAGGTTCTCCCATTTCCACAGAGGAACTTTGGAACTCTGTCAGAGTGACGATCAACTTCTTGGTCACCTCCTTGATTAACCCCGACTGATCGGTTTGGCCAGGGGGTCAGCTCTAGGAAGAGTCTGGTTAGTTCCGAACTTCTTCCAATTTCAAGAATGATGGCCACTGTGGCCACGGTGACGTTCAATGCTACAGACATGTTTGGTTAACTTAGGAATGGCTTCCGTCTGGTCACTCTACCATTGGTGAAGAGCTGCAGAGATAGTTGTCCTTCTGGAAGGTTCTCAACATCTCCACAGAGGAACTCTGGAGCTCTGTCAGAGTGAACATTGGATTCTTGGTCACCTCCCTGACCAAGATCCTTCTCTCCCCATTGTTCAGTTTGGCCGGGCAGCCAGCTCTAGGAAGAGTCTTGGTGGTTCCAAACTATTCCCCATTTAAATGCTTTGGTACCCTTCCCCAGATCTGTGCCTTGACACAATCCTGTCTCGAGCCTCTACAGACAATCCCTTTGACCTCATGGCTTG